>NC_064925.1:149394130-149697160 GCF_023897955.1 Schistocerca gregaria
TTATGTTCAATCTGTTTTAACCTATATTTATTGTGTTTGTCAACTGTTCTTATTCGAGTTGCAACAACACCTATGACTGCTTCGTCACAGGATTTTTAGGTTATCGTAGGCAGAAACTAAATGGGTGTGTAAAGGTCACCGAAACATGCAAATACTGCTGCGAAACAGGGGCCAGGAAATCAATGGTTTTCCCAATACGATCACATTTCATACCAGGCCGCCTTGTTGGTCGTTTGCACCTACATTTCATGCAACACTAGCTCATCGATTATTCGGATGATGTTCCTTATATTGAAAGATGTGCGTGTAGTACATTCCTGATGGTGCACCGGCCACTCTCATGTGGCTGTTCGGGAGCAGCACGAATCTTCGACAACAAGTGAATCGGTTGCGCTTCACCAATACCGTGGCCATCCAAAACCCCCAACTTAACCTCTTGGATATTTTGTATGGAGTCAGTTAAAAACTTTGGTGCACACCAGCCCTGTTGGCAGCGTCGATGAACTCTAGGAATGCATTGCGGATGGTTGTCAAAGCATCCAGAACGCACATGGGTATTTCGAACAAGTATGGGCATCGATGAAGGGAGATACTGAAGCATAATTTTACATAAACTTTGGACATGTGAAACACTTGTCGTGCGAGGTGCGACAATAAAGTAAGGAGATTGATGTGAAAAGTAATGTTGCTTACCGTTTTAGTCTAGCTTAGTGTTGTCTCCTTCAATGTAGTTCTCTTCTGAATGCACACACATTTTCCAGCTCTTCTTCCATTCATGGTAACATTTCTGGAACTCATCTTTTGTAATATCCTTCAAGACCTTCGTCACAGCTTTTGGACATCATGTGTTGTTTGAAAATTCTGTCCCGCCGCTTTGACTCTTAGAAAAACTTCGCACGGAGCGATATCTGGTGAATAAGGTGGCTGTGGTAGTACTGAAATTTGTTTTAAGGTTAAATATTGCTGTTCTGACAGAGCAGTATGGGATGGCGCATTATCGTGATGAAGAATCCAATTATCAGCAATGTTGGCATGGACACGAAGAACTCTTTTATGAAGTCATTCTAAAATTTCTTTGTACTAATATTGGTTAACTGTTTGTCCAGCAGGCACCCTCTCTTTATGAACAATTCCCTTGGAATCAAAGAAGCACACAAGAATGCATTTCACTTTTGGCTTTGACATGCGAGATTTTTGGTCTTCGTGATCGCTCTAAGTACCATTCGAACTTTGGCGTTGGATCGTACTGAAAAAACCGTCTTTCATCCTCAGTCACAACACGGCTCCACAACTCTGGATTGATTTTCGTTTGCTCTAACAGATCGGCTGCCACATTTTTCCGTGTTTCTCGCTGTTATGGTGTGAGATTTTTGAGAACTGTTTTTGCACAAATCATTCTCGTACAAAGATCTTCAATTATTATTAGACAAACCGTTTCGTGATTGATGTTCAGTTATTCTGCAAACATTTTCACGGATAATCTTCGATAAGATCGTACGAGTTCACGCACCCTGGCCAAGTTGACAACCGTGAGGTTGATGGTCGTGCACTGTGGTCTTCATCTTCAACAATCCGTGAGGTGGATGGTCGTCCACTGCGGTCTTCATCTTCAACCGTACGTGAGGTTGATGGTCGTCCACTGCGGCCTTCATCTTCAACATTCGTTCTGCCTTTTCTGAACATTTTATGCCAAAGAAAAACGTGAGCTCTGGACATAACCTCCTCTCCAAAAGCCTTCTGAAGCCGTGTTTTCACCTAATTTTGAGGCAAAAATAAATGGCATACCGTTGCGCAATATTATGCGGTTCCATATCCTTGACGAGAGACACAAACACATGTTAACTTATTACAGCACAACTCACGACTGAGCAATTGCATCGATGTGCCGCTTGGACGAGAAGCAGCTTATAGACCAAAGTCAAAGATATTGTGCCTACGCAAGCCTGCAGGATTGCCACATCTTGCAAAGAAAATCAGTCCCAATACTTTATTGTCGCACCTGGTAATGTGTTCAATTTGTTACAAGGTGATCATGAACTCAATTCTGATACGTCGTATTGGGGAAAGTATTCTTCACCAGACTTGTGTTGATTAGGTGTCGTTGTTTGTTTCATTGTTCACTACTGATACGTTTTGTTTGTACCTGTAGTAGTCAAACACTCTGTACATAATCGCCACTAATACTAATATTACGGTTACTTTTGGATATCTTTAGGTCACTTTTCAATAGTGCATTGCCTTATATTATCTGAGGTATATCCAGGAGGCAAACCTTCACCTACAAATGCTGGGGAAGGATGCATCTTTCTGCTGCGTGCCCAGGCTTTTTTGTATTAAGGAGAATGAAAAGGTGACTGGAGCACATAAGGAGGCGAGATTTGATCCTCACACACTTCACTGTGTCATCCCTCTAGACGCTATCGCCTCTCTGTTGAGGTACGGGGCCATACGTGGATGGGAAGAAGAGTGGCTGGAAGTGAGAGACAATGATCTGTGTCTAGTAAAGTCGAGTACCCTTCCATATCGTGACTCCTTAAAGCCAAGTTGTCAGGATGAGTTATTCCTCGCTTGCCTTCCAGTAGGCTACTGCCGTACGATTAATGGCTTCTTGCTCCTGTGGGAGGAGCCTCCCATGTGTGGTGCGTGTTGTGTGCAGTTCACAGTGATCCACATTTTGCTTGACTGTGTTTTATTTTCAGACGAAAGGGTGGCAGCTCATTTGCCGACAGATTTACCTTGTGTTTTAAATGGCAATCGAACGAATATAGTACGATCTTTATGGCATCGTTAGTGATCCGATTTGTACCCTAAAATTTTAGGGCGAAGTTTGTAATAGGTTTCCAGCTTGGCTGGTTCACTTGTGTATTTTGTAAGTGACCAACCAGCCACGTATTCCTCTAATCTGTCTCAGTTTACCTCATGTCTTACTTACATTTATTTGACAGCTTCTGAGCATCTGAAAATTTTAACACTATCTTCCATGATGTGAGCTAATTTGATTGTGCGGAGGATCATAGGTGAGGTTGGAAGACAGTGAACGCAATTTTATCTGACATTGCTTTTTCCGCACATTTTCTCTGTTTCAGCCTCTTTCGTTTCTACTAATTTTCGTATGCATGCTTATAACCTCGTCGATGAGCTCTCCTAACTCACACACACACACACACACACACACACACACACCACACGCACACACACAATGTGGACTGATAAGTCACAAGTACTTTTCTATTGCTGAATTGCGTAATTGCGTAATTTCCGTTGTTTCTCAGTAGGATCTGTTCTGTACCAGGTTTGCCACTCTGTCGGGTCCAGCCCTTTCTCGCTGCCTCGAGACCGCCTGGCGACGGAGCAGAGGCAGTCATATATCTTTCACTGTCAAACACTGATTCTTCTGTTTTTTTTCTCAGGTATTCCTGCTCCCAGCTCCCTTAACAGACCCATTACTGCAACAAGCGCTCGTAAAGGTACTATGTTTGTCCCTCATTCCATGGGCTCCGTACTCATCTTTCTCGTCTTTGTATGGGTTTCAATTAAGATTTTCCTGACTGCGAGACGGCATCCCCTGGACCAATAATAATATCAAAGTTCTGATATACTCTACTAATGTCTCAAACATTTTCAGCTGCTCTGCAACGCGTTCCTTGCATTATTCTCAACTAGAGGTCATCGGCATAGGACATGATATGTTGTGCCGGTTTCGCCAGAGTCGACGCTGCTATTTGCTCTCCTTTCAGTTGCGTTCAGTGCTGCTAGTCACCTGCGTGGTCAACATGTCATTTATAAACACAGTCAGCAAAGGTGTCCACATGGAGTCTTACTTCACAATGGAGGAATTTTTGCAAAATAATAACCTCACTTAATCCAAACTTAATTTATGGTTTCTTTCTTTCCTGGTGTCCATTTATCACTCGGAGGAGGTGGAGATTAGTGTTTAACGTCCCGTCAACAACGGCTCACCAGGGACGGACCAAATGCTCGGATTAGGAAAGATTGGGGAAGGAAATCGGACGTGCCCTTTGAAAGCGATCATCGTGTCATTTACGTGAAGGAATTTACGGAAATCGCGGAAAACCTAAATCAAGATGGACAGACGTTTGTGAGAACCTCGCTATCCAGGATGTGAGTGCAGTGTCCTAAGCACTGAGCCACCTCGCTCGAATCCATCATTTGGATTCCGCTGGTTAAATAATATCGAACATTAGTTTACTTCTTCCTTTATGGTCGGATGCCGCCGGTTCACCTAACTGAGGAAACTCGTTTGCTCCATCCGTATGAGATTAGTATACACTTCGTTATATGTGTTATTGTATTTTTAAGTGTAGTGTTTCGCCTTTTCTAGGACTGGGGACCATCCTAGGGTTTTCTTCTACGGCGATTAAAGCTCACCTGTACAAGCAAACTGAAGGCAATATATATAAAACAAAAGATTTCGTTCCAGAGCTAAACCAAATTGTAATTTCTCGCTATTATTAGCTACCTGAAACTATCCTTACACTGGCTACACTTGTCGTTGCGCTACCAACCCGATGAGCAGTCCTGGTCGGCACTAGCTTGCAGATTATAGGCGACGCAGGCAGATTCCAAACGATAAAAGAATGACAGGATGGAAATATAAGAGCAAATAGAAAATTCAATACGACGATGAAAATGACGCAGAAGAGACATTTAAACCAGTTAATTGAATAATAATAGTGATCAATCTCTTTGGATAAGATTAAAAATAAAAAACGAAATTTTTGAAGAGATTCAAACCTACGACCTTTCATTTCCCAGAGTAATTCGCTTATCTTTGTGCTATGCCAAAATATTTGATTAACTGATGACATTTATGACTTTAATAACCAAGTCGAAAGATGAATTGCAGCCTTAAAACTTTCTGCTTCACGCAATGTCGCTTACCTAGTGTAAGTGATAAGGCTCAATCGCGCCTTGTGCGAAAGTATACAGTGGTGTTTGATTGGTGGTGTGTATTTCATTAGCACTGTTGTGCATGTGTATTTCTGTGTGTGTGTGTGTGTGTGTGTGTGTGTTTGTGTTTGTGTGTGGGAGGGGGTGGGTGGGTAGGTTTTGATGTTGGGAGCTCTGGTGCGACTAAACTAGATCCAGCGCATGAAGTGTCAACTGCTAAGTAATTTTAATCGGATTATAATAACTTCAACTTTTATTTCTGAATATTTTAATGTCTAATTTCACATTAAGGAAACATTCAAAATTTCGACCGTGTATGGGAACATCGTTAACCATACGAGTAGCCTTACATACTTCTCCACTGTCAGAGTCGTACCAAGGCGTATCAGGGATCCCATATCACACCAATTGCACACGCCCCACATCATTATAGAGCCTCGACCAGCTTGAACAGTACCCTGCTGACATGAACAGTGCATGGATTCGTGAGGTTGTCTCCATACCCGTATATGTCCATGCACTCAACACAACCTGAAACGAGACTCGTTCGACCAGGCATCATATTATCAGGCATCTACAGTCCAATGTCGCCGTTGATCTGCGCAGGAGAGATGTAAAGCTTTTTGTCATGCAGTCATCAAACGTATTGGAGTGGGTCTTCGGCTCTGAAAGCCTGCATCGATGACGTTTCGTTGAATGGTTCGCACACTAACACTTGTTGATGACCCAGCACTGAAATCCGCAGCAATCTGGCGAATGGTTGCACTTCTGTAGCGTTCAACAATTCTCTTTAGCCGTCGTAGGTCTCGTTCTTGCAAGACCTTTTTCCGGCCGCTGCGATGTCAAAGGTTTTATGTTGTACCGGATTCCTGACATTCACGGTACACTCGTGAAACGGTCGTACGAGAAAATCCCCACTTCATCGCTACCTTGGAGATGCTGTGTCCCATTTCTACACTCCTGGAAATTGAAATAAGGACACCGTGAATTCATTGTCCCAGGAAGAGGAAACTTTATTGACACATTCCTGGGATCAGATACATCACATGATCACACTGACAGAACCACAGGCACATAGACACAGGCAATAGAGCATGCACAATGACGCCACTAGTACAGTGTATATCCACCTTTCGCAGTATTGCAGGCTGCTATTCTCCCATGGAGACGATCGTAGAGATGCTGGATGTAGTCCTGTGGAACGGCTTGCCATGCCATTTCCACCTGGCGCCTCAGTTGGACCAGGGTTCGTGCTGGACGTGCAGACCGCGTGAGACGACGCTTCATCCAGTCCCAAACATGCTCAATGGGGGACACATCCGGAGATCTTGCTGGCCAGGGTAGTTGACTTACACCTTCTGGAGCACGTTGGGTGGCACGGGATACATGCGGACGTGCATTCTCCTGTTGGAACAGCAAGTTCCCTTGCCAGTCTAGGAATGGTAGAACGATGGGTTCGATGACGGATTGGATGTACCGTGCACTATTCAGTGTCCCCTCAACGATCACCAGAGGTGGACGGCCAGTGTAGGAGATCGCTCCCCACACCATGATGCCGGGTGTTAGTCCTGTGTGCCTCGGTCGTATGCAGTCCTGATTGTGGCGCTCATCTGCACGGCGCCAAAAACGCATACGACCATAATTGGCACCAAGGCAGAAGCGACTCTCATCGCTGAAGACGACACGTCTCCATTCGTCCCTCCATTCACGCCTGTCGCGACACCACTGGAGGCGGGCTGCACGATGTTGGGGCGTGAGCGGAAGACGGCCTAACGGTGTGCGGGATCGTAGCCCAGCTTCATGGAGACGGTTGCGAATGGTCCTCGCCGATACCCCAGGAGCAACAGTGTCCCTAATTTACTGGGAAGTGGCGGTGCGGTCCCCTACGGCACTGCGTAGGATCCTACGGTCTTGGCGTGCATCCGTGCGTCACTGCGGTCCGATCCCAGGTCGACGGGCACGTGCACCTTCCGCCGACCACTGGCGACAACATTGATGTACTGTGGAGACCTCACGCCCCACGTGTTGAGTAATTCGGCGGTACGTCCATCCGGCCTCCCGCATGCCCACTATACGCCCTCGCTCAAAGTCCGTCAACTGCACATACGGTTCACGTCCACGCTGTCGCGGCATGCTACCAGTATTAAAGACTGCGATGGAGCTCCGTATGCCACGGCAAACTGGCTGACACTGACGGCGGCGGTGCACAAATGCTGCGCAGCTAGCGCCATTCGACGGCCAACACCGCGGTTCCTGGCGTGTCCGCTGTGCCGTGCGTGTGATCATTGCTTGTACAGCCCTCTCGCAGTGTCCTGAGCAAGTATGGTGGGTCTTACACACCGGTGTCAATGTGTTCTTTTTTCCATTTCCAGGAGTGTATTCCTCCGATTATAACACCACGTTCAAACTCACTTAAATCTCGATAACCTGCCATTCTAGCAGCAGTAATCGATCTAACAACTGCGCCTGACACTTGTTGTATTACACAGGCGTTGCCGACCGCAGCGCCGTGTTCTGCCTCTGCACATACAAGGTGTTTCAAAAATGACTGGTATATTTGAAACGGCAATACAAACTAAACGAGCAGCGATAGAAATACACCGTTTGTTGCAATATGCTTGGGACAACAGTACATTTTCAGACAGACAAACTTTCGAAATTACAGTAGTTACAATTGTCAACAACAGATGGCGCTGCGGTCTGGGAAACTCTATAGTACGATATTTTCCACATATCCACCATGCGTAGCAATAATATGGCGTAGTCTCTGAATGAAATTACCCGAAACCTTTGACAACGTGTCTGGCGGAATGGCTTCACATGCAGATGAGATGTACTGCTTCAGCTGTTCAATTGTTTCTGGATTCTGGCGGTACACCTGGTCTTTCAAGTGTCCCCACAGAAAGAAGTCACAGGGGTTCATGTCTGACGAGTAGGGAGGCCAATCCACGCCGCCTCCTGTATGTTTCGGATAGCCCAAAGCAATCACACGATCATCGAAATATTCATTCAGGAAATTAAAGACGTCGGCCGTGCGATGTGGTCGGGCACCATGTTGCATAAACTACGAGGTGTTCGCAGTGTCGTCTAAGGCAGTTTGCACCGCCACAAATTCATGAAGAATGTCCAGATAGCGTGATGCAGTAATCGTTTTGGATCTGAAAAATGGGCCAATGATTCCTTTGGAAGAAATGGCGGCAAAGACCAGTACTTTTTGAGGATGCAGGGACGATGGGACTGCAACATGGGGCTTTTAGGTTTCCCATATGCGCCAGTTCTGTTTATTGACGAAGCTGTCCAGGTAAAAATAAGCTTCGTCAGTAAACCAAATGCTGCCCACATGCATATCGCCGTCATCAATCGTGTGCACTATATCGTTAGCGAATGTCTCTCGTGCAGCAATGGTAGCGGCGCTGAGGGGTTGCCGCGTTTGAATTTTGTATGGACAGAGGTGTAAACTCTGGCGCATGAGATGATACGTGGACGTTGGCGTCATTTGGACCGCAGCTGCAACACGCCGAATGGAAACCCGAGGCCGCTGTTGGAACACCTGCTGCACTAGCTGCGCGTTGCCCTCTGTGGTTGCCATACGCGGTCGCCCTAACTTTCCAGCACGTTCATCCGTCACATTCCCAGTCCGTTGAAATTTTTCAAACAGATCCTTTATTGTATCGCTTTTCGGTCGTTTGGTTACATTAAACCTCCGTTGAAAACTTCGTCTTGTTGCAACAACACAGTGTTCTAGGCGGTGGAATTCCAACACCAGAAAAATCCTCTGTTCTAAGGAATAAACCATGTTGTCCACAGCACACTTGCACGTTGTGAACAGCACACGCTTACAGCGGAAAGACGACGTACAGTATGGCGCACCCACAAACTGCGTTGTCTTCTATATCTTTCGCATCACTTGCAGCGCCATCTGTTGTTGAAAATTGTAACTACTGTAATTTCGAAAGTTTGTCCGCCTTAAAATGTACTGTTGTCCCAGGCATATTGCAATAAACGGTGTATTTCTATCGCTGCTCGTTTAGTTTTTATTGCCGATTCAAATATACCGGTCATTTTTGAAACACCCTGTACCTCTGTATTTCAATACACATGCCTATCCAAATTTCTTGTTCGTTTCAGTGTATTTGTTACTTCAGCCAGTATATAGTAATGTTTATCTGTCCTAATTTCACTTACCCGCCGTTGTTACATTTACTGAAATATTCGGCCGTCGGTTGTTGTACTAATGCGACGTGTCTTCAGAAGAGATCTTCACAACCTCGTACACTTACGAATTTATGTATAGCCCTGGAGGATACATGGTGTCAATTCCCTCCAGTACTGCGTTACACATTAGTCGAGTCCATGCCACGTCGTGTTGCAGCACTTCCGCGTTCTCGCGGGCGCCGTACCAGTTTCATTGGCTCTTCAGTGCAATATGGAAAATATCTTCCTTTAAGATTGGACGCCGCCTGTCAACCTAATGGAGGGATGTCAATGTCGCAATCCGTATGGGTCTCATATGCACTTCGTTCTGTGTGTTATCGTATTTTTCAATTTAGTGTTTCGCATTTTCTGGGACTGGGGACCATCCCAGCATTAGCCTAAACGAGAGTGATTCTAGCGCACTGGGAGAAAAGCTACCTGAGAAGGTAATCTGAATGTATGAACACTTACTACAAAAAAGTTAAAGGTTTCAAGATTGAATTCACACTGAGCAGCAGAGTGTGCTCTAATTTGAAACTTCCTCCCAGCTTAAAACTTTGCGCCTGATCATGACTCGTAACCGTAACCTGCGCTTTTCGTCGGCATAACTATACTCTAACGACAGAGCTATTCATACTTCTCTTCACAGAAATTCTCCGAAGTTCTGAAGGCAGGAGAGAGATACTTGCGGCAGTGAAACAGTGACTGCGATGTGTGCGTCGTAAGTCGACAATTTGCCCTCCGAGTGGCAAAGGTTCACCTGTACATGACTCCCGAACCAGTAGACAGATTTAATCTGACAGGGAATTTCAGGTTAAATCTTCCCCATGACGCATTCACTCACTGTTAGTGCAACTTCAATCGCTTAGTAGGGGAAAGACGTCGGGACCACATGAGATACCTTAAGACTCTACGAGGATTATGAGAAAAACAAGCTCTCATTCTAATAGTAGTTTATCGTAGTCTGCTGGAGCAACGAAGGGTACCTAGCGGCTCGAAATCAGCGCAGGTCATTTCCGTTTTCAAGGAGATTCCTAGGACAGAGGCATCTAATTAGAGGTCTACGTCGTTGAGGTCAACGTTTTGTAAAATTAAGAAATATGTGTTATACTCAAGAATTATGAATATTTAGGAGAACGAAAAATCTCCTCACTAAAAATGAAAATGGTTTCCGTAAACAGAGATGTTGCGAAACTCTTCCATGATATCCTTAGCACTATAGAAAATGGCGCTCCGGTTGATGCCGTGTTCGTTAACTTTAGGAAGGCATTTGACAATGTCACGCACTGCCGTTTAGGGAAAAAATACAATTTCACGGACTATCGGATCAGATTTGAGACTGGGTTCAAGACTTCCGTGCAGAGAGACCTCAGCGCATCTCACCTAATGGAACAAAATCGAAAGATGCGACGGAAATTTCCGGAGTACCTCAACGCAGTGTATTAGGGCCGTTACTGTTTACTTTGTATGTAAATGACGTGGTAGAAAGCGTCGGATGCTTTATAATACTGTCTGCAGATGATGTATTTATGTGTAACAAGATAACGACACTTAAAGACGTTACTGATCTGCAGAATGACCTGCAAGGGATTGATGAATGGTGCAGCACTGGCAGATGTACCCGAACGTAAATTAAGGTAACATATAGCGTGTACATAGAAAACGAAAACCACTACTGTGCAATTACACTATTCAGACTATCCAGAGCGACGTTAAGTGGAATGACCACGTAAAGCAGTTAATAAGGAAATCAGAAGCCAGACTGATTCATGGGAAAGATCTTAAGAAAATATAACTAAGCCACAAAAGAAGTCGCTTACAATGCGGTTTCTCGGCCATTCCTTTTATTTATCAAACTGGACCTTCGCTGGATAGGACTAATGAGATAGACCATATGAAGACCGGCACAGTTCGTCACGGGATCGTTTAGTCGGCACGAGAGTGTTACAGATGTGCGCAGCAAACTCCACTGGTAGACGCTACAAGACAGGCATTTTGCATCACGGATGGATGGGAATTTCGAGAGAATACTTTCCGGTAAGAGCCAGACTACGTGTTACTTCCTCTCACATACGTCTTGCGAAATACCCAAGACAAGGAAATTCGTTAAATCAATCTAATACACAGCCTTAGCGACAATAATTCTTCCCATGCGCCATTCTCATGTGGAATGGGAAAGGGAGGATCAGGTAGTGGTGCTAGAAGTACCCTCCACTAGATACTGTCAAGTTACTTGCGGAGTATTGATGTAGTATTAGATATATGATGTGATTAAAATTACTTGATAGTTGACGTCTGTCATCTGCCAGTACAGTGTTGGAACGTCTGCTGCCGGCTACAGCTCAATTACAGGTGACACACAAACACGGCGGGTCATTTCACAAATACTACTGAAGTGTAACGCATTGCAATGTTGCAAGTGGCCTCCGCGAGGTATGTCGAAAATGCGAAAAGCTCTCTCGACAGCTGATTTAAAATGGCCAGTGAATGAACTGCAGCAGACGACGTGTTTTGTAGCCATGAATGTAGACTCATGTCCCATGCTCATCACAACCTCGTGATGTGCAATGTATCCGAGAAAAGACGGCCATCAGTCTATGGCAAAACTAAAGCTTACCTGTGCGAGATAAACTCAAGGCAGAAAAGTAATCGGTTCCAGCACTAAAAACAGTCTGTAATTTCTCAGAGGGCCGCTGTGGCCGAGCGATTCTAGGCGCTTCAGTCTGGAACCGCGCCACCGCTACGGTGACAGGTTCGAATCCTGCCTCGGGCATGGATGTGTGTGATGTCCTTAGGTTAGTTAGGTTTAAGTAGTTCTAAGTTCTAGGGGACTGATGACCTCAGATGTTAAGTCCAATAGTGCTCGGAGCCATTCGAACCATTTTTTGTATTTTTTATTTTTATTTTAAATCCTCGCTATTATCGGTTACCTGAAACTATCGTCACATTGGCTACGTGTGCCGTTACGTCACCATCCGCCAAGCAGTCCTCGTCAGCACTAGCTTGCAGATTATAGGCGACACAGACAGATTCCAAACAAAAAAGGATGCAAGCTAAAAAAGTCAATACGATGATGAAAATGGCGTGACAAAGACTCAGACATAAAAAATACTTTTAAACCAGTTAAATGATTAAAAATAATAATCAAACCCTTCTGATCAGATATACACTCCTGGAAATTGCAATAAGAACACCGTGAATTCATTGTCGCAGGAAGGGGAAACTTTATTGACACATTCCTGGGGTCAGATACATCACATGATCACACTCACAGAACCACAGGCACATAGACACAGGCAACAGAGCATGCACAATGTCGCCACTAGTACTGTGTATATCCACCTTTCGCAGCAATGCAGGCTGCTATTCTCCCATGGAGACGATCGTAGAGATGCTGGATGTAGTCCTGTGGAACGGCTAGCCATGCCATTTCCACCTGGCGCCTCAGTTGGACCAGCGTTCGTGCTGGACGTGCAGACCGCGTGAGACGACGCTTCATCCAGTCCCAAACATGCTCAATGGGGGACAGATCCGGAGATCTTGCTGGCCAGGGTAGTTGACTTACACCTTCTAGAGCACGTTGGGTGGCACGGGATACATGCGGACGTGCATTGTCCTGTTGGAACAGCAAGTTCCCTTGCCGGTCTAGGAATGGTAGAACGATGGGTTCGATGACGGTTTGGATGTATCGTGCACTATTCAGTGTCCCCTCAACGATCACCAGAGGTGGACGGCCAGTGTAGGAGATCGCTCCCCACACCATGATGCCGGGTGTTGGCCCTGTGTGCCTCGGTCGTATGCAGTCCTGATTGTGGCGCTCACCTGCACGGCGCCAAACATGCATACGACCATCATTGGCACCAAGGCAGAAGCGACTCTCATCGCTGAAGACGACACGTCTCCATTCGTCCCTCCATTCACGCCTGTCGCGACACCACTGGAGGCGGGCTGCACGATGTTGGGGTGTGAGCGGAAGACGGCCTAACGGTGTGGGGGACCGTAGCCCAGCTTCATGGAGACGGTTGCGAATGGTCCTCGCCGATACCCCAGGAGCAACAGTGTCCCTAATTTACTGGGAAGTGGCGGTGCGGTCCCCTACGGCACTGCGTAGGATCCTACGGTCTTGGCGTGCATCCGTGCGTCGCTGCGGTCCGGTCCCATGTCGACGGGCACGTGCACCTTCCGCCGACCACTGGCGATAACATCGATGTACTGTGGAGACCTCACGCCCCACGTGTTGAGCAATTCGGCGGTACGTCCACCCGGCCTCCTGCATGCCCACTATACGCCCTCGCTCAAAGTCCGTCAACTGCACATACGGTTCACGTCCACGCTGTCGCGGCATGCTACCAGTGTTAAAGACTGCGATGGAGCTCCGTATGCCACGGTAAACTGGCTGACACTGACGAAGGCGGTGCACAAATGCTGCGTAGCTAGCGCCATTCGACGGCCAACACCGCGGTTCCTGGTGTGTCCGCTGTGCCGTGCGTGTGACTATTGCTTGTACAGCACTCTCCCAGTGTCCGGAGAAAGTATGGTGGGTCTGACACACCGGTGTCAATGTGTTCTTTTTTCCATTTCCAGGAGTGTAGAAATAAACTACCTTTCATGTCCCAGGTTAATACGCATATTATTGCGCTATGCCAAAATCTTGACTAAATGATCATCTTTGTGACTGGATAGTCGCAACGATGAATTGAAGCCTTAAAATATTCTGCTTCGCGCAACGTCGTGCATAGCTTACCTAATGTAAGCCGATCTCCGTGATAATAATAACTGTATACGTGAAGCTGAATCGTGTCTCGTGCGGAAGTATCCAATAGTTTATGGCTAGGGATGTGTATGAACTGTATTTCATTAGCATTGTTGTTATAGTTTTTGGTGTGTGTGTGTGTGTGTGTGTGTGTGTGTGTGTGTGTGTGTCTGTATGTTTTGTGTGTTGATTTTGCTGTGGTTGTCATATGTGATGAAATACGAAATAAAAATGCCGTTCGGGCTTAGTGTCGAGGGCTCTGGTTGGGAAAAACCAGCTCCAGTCGTGAAGTATCAACTATCAAGCACTTTTAATCGGACTATATGAAGTCTACCTTTTATTCTCAAACATTTTAACGTTTAATTTCATATTACGGAAACTGTTAAACCTTTCTAACTTGGATATATTTGTGACTTAGTTTTCGATAAGTTGATGTGTCGTAATACAACTTACCCGGAATTCTCTTTCACCTGCATTTACATTTTCTGAAATATTAGGTCGTGGATCGTTGTACTAATATACGATTTTACTTCAATATTATAGAATGTAAATGCCGTCACTCTATCGCAAATCTGAGCAGTTTCCTTTAGAATCTCTCTTCTGCGGCCGGCACGAACAATGTGGAGTGACCCTTCACTTACACGTTCTACCAAGAATTTCTCCTGCTTGAATATTTAGTGCTGAAATTTATTTTCTTTTATCTCGGATTATGGACTCGGAAATGAAATAGTCCGGGATGTATTTTAATAAAAGATAAGTCATTCTATCATAATATAAGAGGTCTGGAAGAGGAAGCTATAAAAAAATTTTCCGCCATTCTTTCTCTTTATTTCGACCAGGTTTGCTGATGTCATTTTTGTCGTCATTCTAAATTCCTAGCGCTTTGCTTGAGAGAGACTGGAATTGCTCCAGCAGTTGTCACAGCTCGAGAAATCTCGCGTTGGAAAGAAGAATTTGAGGCACATAAGTGCCCGCGGCAGGGATGTAGGCTGCTGCCGACCATCTTTAACCTGTATCTAGTTGCATTTCTGCCGATTTTCACAGAAAATACGATGTTATGGAAAAGACAGAAGAGGACAGCAAAATAATATGATTATAGTAGAAAAATATAAAGATGAACATTATGAGCTATATGATAAGAAAGTTTAAAGCGGAACATCTTCAGGCTGACCTGAAGACGAACATGAAGAGCCGTTGAAATGGGAAACCTTTCGAAGTACATGGGTAAGTAATTGGAGGAGTGAAAAAGGCAGAATGCATAGGGGTATTATTTAATAATAATAAGGAGATCGACAGACAGGAGGACAGGGACAGAGAGGTTAGGGAGGAGAATATGGATGGAAGAAGTGATATGAAAATACGAACAGAGAGTGAGGCTGAAAGAAGTGGACAGTGAGACGGGAGAGGAGGAAATGAATGAAAAGAGCGGGGCGGTATGGAATGGACACAGATAGAGGGAAGAGGAAACGGATACGGAGAAGGAGGACGAAATGATAGAGAGAGTATTCAGGATGGATGTACAGAGAGAGGGAAGGAGGAGAAGGACTAACAACAGATTGGAATAAAAGCGTATCCAGGCATTGCCAGGTACTCAGTTACTTCCGCATCTCGTGGTCTTGCGATAGTGTTATCGCTTCCCGCGCACGGGATCCCGGGTTCGATTCCCAGCAGGGTCAGGGATTTTTCCTGCCTGGAGATCATTGAGTGTTGTGTCGTCTTCATCATCGTCATTCATCCCAATTACGGTCGAAGATCATGGCAAACCACCTCCACTAGCACCTTGCATAGTACAGCGGTGCGGGTTTCCCGCATTGCCCCCAACGCTCCTCCGAGTATGGGACCTCATCATCATATATATATATATTGCGAGCAAATGGTGGCCTTATAACATTACCTTGAGACGCCTTTTTCCCTACTGCATAATCACACCGGTCCAAACTGAATGAGAAGGCATTCAGAGGATTGCTGTTCACATACCACATAAAAAAATCAGATTAAGTGGTTCCACTAAATCACTGAAGGAAAATTCCGGGAGGTTTAGTTTGATAATCAAACTGTCTATAACCATCTCCGTCGTTCTCCTACCGAGTTTGTGCTCCATCTCCTTTGCAGGACGTTCTATCTTAAGCTTTCTTTCTTCACTCCAGAAATACACACTGTGTTTCCATAGTCACTTACATTCCATAACCCGCCGGTGTGGCCGAGCGGTTCTAGGCGCTACAGTCTGGAACTGCGCGACCGCTATGGTCGCGGGTTCGAGTAATGCCTCGGGCATGGATATGTGTCATGTCCTTAGGTTAGTTAGGTTTAAGTAGTTCTAAGATCTAGGGGACTGATGACGTCAGCAGTTAAGTCCCATAGTGCTCGGAGCCATTTGAACCATTTTTACATTCCATATATGTTAGCTTAACTGAGAATTCGCTAGCGAATTAAAAGCCATCAAACAATCAAGTAATAAGGGATCTATATGAAGGTTACTATGCGCTGCCCTTTAAAAAAGAGGAGCTATCGACTCAGATTCAGACGGAAGATTTTCTGTACTCTATATTGAGTTCGACAGAGACGTTACTTTGACTCAGAGGGTGTTACTGTATTTGAGTGAAAAAGATATATCACAAGTCCACAGCAAAGGGCTACGTTAATATATTGCTTTCATAGTTAGATTTATTACGTTTTCTGATGGCGAAATGGGCAGTTATGATAAAGAAACAGCATTTGGGCTGCGTAGAGTAACTTTTCAATTTTGCTGTTACGTTTTTCAGTAATCAAATATTATTTTATAAGAGGAGCACGTTATGAAACATAAATTACTAATTGGGATTTATCATGGTGCATTCGGTGTCCATGAGCTTTCACACATACTCTCATCTCTTCTTGAATTCTGACATACTGAGCTATGTAAAATCTATACCTCTGTCAAAGTTGTCTGTAAAATACACTTTGAACTTATATACGATTTGATACGAGGGTCACTCCAAAAGAAGTGAACAGTATTTTTGTAAAAATAAAGTTTTCATTCAGCATGTGTGAATGTTTACAGTGTGTACATACATCCTTCCCATTGTTTTCAAACTTAGTTCAACCTGTTCCCGTGAGTGGCGCCGTCACAGCATGTCTCCAAGATGGCTGCTACACTTGACGTTCGTAAGAAGCGACGTGCTGTCGTAGAATTCCTGTTCTGTGAAAACGAGACAGTGGAAAACATCCACAATAGGTTGAAAAAGGTGTATGGAGACGCTGCTGTCGATTGCAGTACAGTTAATCGGTGGGCAAGCAGGTTACGTGATGAAAGCGGGCACGGCAATATTGAGGATTGTCCTCGCAGCAGCAGGCCTCGTACTGCACACACTCCAGACAATGTGCAGAGAGTTAAAAAATTGGTGACTGCTGACAGACGCATCACAGTGAATGAATTGTCACTCTACATTGGGATACGGGAAGGAAGTTTTTGCAGTATACTGAAAGCGTTGCAGTTAAAAAAGGTTTGTGCCAGGTGGGTTCCCAGGATGTTGACAGTGGCTCACAAAGAAACATCAAAAACGGTATGCAACGAACTTTTGCAACAGTGCGAGAATGGTGGAGATGAATTTCTTGGAAGAATTGTGTCTGGTGACGAAACATGCCTCCATCATTTTTCACCAGAGACGAAGAGGCAATCAATGGAGAGGCATCATGCAAATTAACCCAAGAAAAAATTCCAAACCACACATTTTGTTGGAAAAGTTATGGCTACGTTGTTTTTCGATTACGAAGGGCTCTTGCTCGTGGACATCATGCCATGTGGAACCACCATAAATTCTGATTCATATGTGACGTCACTGAAGAAACTTCAAGCTCGACTGAGTCGTGTTCGACCACATCGGCAAAAGCGGATGTTTTGCCGTTGCACGACAATGCACGGCCACTTGTTAGTCAAAAAACCATGGAAGTGGTCAGAAAACTCGGATGGACCACACTGAAACACCCGCCTTACAGTCCTGACCTGGCTCCATGTGACTATCATTTCTTCGGGAAACTGAAAGACTTTCTTCGTGGAACCAGGTTTGAAGATGATGCCTCCCTGTGTGCGCGCTGTCAAACAGTGGCTCCAACAGGTTGGTCCAGAATATTACCGTGCAGGTACACAGGCGCTGGTCCCAAGATGGCGTAAGGCATTTGAGAGGGATGAAAATTTTGTGGAGAAATGAAAATATTGTTTCTAAAGGATGTATCTACACACTGTAAGTCTTTCAAACATGTAAAATAAAAGATGAATTAAAAAAGTAGTGTGCATTTCTTTTTGAGTGACCCTCGTATATGTGTGCTGAAAGAAAATTATACAGAAAACTACAATTTGATAGAAATAAAAGTTACTGTATTGAATTGGACTGACACAACCACACTCATGTATAACATACGCAATATCTGTATTCTCGAAAGTTTTAAATCAACTAACTGGTACATCATGCCTCTATTATTCTAAACTGAAGAGAGCGATGTCAGTTACATGATTTCTCTGTAACAGCGATTCACTAAACTACACTAGCAGCTCTGCCGCCAGTGGCAGGTAATAGGGGCACGCATTACAACACTAACATATTCTGAATAATTTAACTGCAATATTTCCAAAGTTTAGCACTTACGCTTAATCACTAGTGCGTAATTACGAGCACAAAATCCAACTTTCAGAGCGATTGAAACCAGTTTTAATAGTCGAACTGCAGACGTATTAATCCTCTTTACCTTTCACCCTAATCTGTTCCCGACACGCCCAATCTGTTCCCGACTCCTGACGGGATGGCTGCGAGCAATTACTGGCTCTCGCGGACTCCGTAAGGAGGCAGTCGGTATTCAGGACAGGGATGGCATGAATATTCAGCGGTCTGCCCTGCCGCCGTTACCCTGAGTAACGCGTCGCTGCCTACGGGCGCTCCTCACTTCCGCTTCTAAATAAATATGTAAATAATGATAATGAGGCGATTAGGAGTTCTTTTGCGTATCTGCGAGCAGGTCCTCTGCATTATCCCAGTGGACCGCCACCCTGGCGTCGTATGCCAATGAGGGAGGTGGAGCGAGAATATTCCGAGTTCTGTTCGGTTAAGAAGAAGCGTAAATATTAAAGAGGTCACGGGAGTTAAAATTTGTACTACACAGAATGATAATCACCTCAGAAATATTAAAGATGCAGACCTGAGGTTTGTGACTTTTTACTTGCGGGAGGTCGTAACTCTTCCCTGTACAAGGAACCACTAGTAATTACAATTGAGTTACATACATAGTACTCCAAATCCAAATTTTTTGAATGTGGCTTCAGCATCTGCATCTTCTGCAACAAGCAAGTAATTAGAAGTCCCCTGCAGAAATACTGACATATGCTGCCTCTTTATTGCCTCAGGCCACGAGTGGCCTACCGGGGCCACCTGAACGCCGTGTCATCCTCAGAGGAGGAGGCGGATAGGAGGGGGGTGGGGTCACCACACCGCTCTCCCGGTCGTTATGATGGTATTCCTGACCGAGGCCGCTGCTATTCGGTCGAGTAGCTCCTCAACTGGCATCACGAGGCTGAGTGCACCCAGAAAAACGGCAACAGCGGCTGGCGGCAGGTGGTCACCCATCCCAATGCCGGCCACACCCAACAGCGCTTAATTTCGGTGATCTCACAGGAAGCGGTGTATCCACTGCGCCAAGGCCGTTATCAATATTGTCTCTATACCTGTCCATTATCTGGTGCAGGATTTTGTGCACGAACTGACTTCCAGATCACGCCCCATTAATGTTAGATGGGATTCATGTCGAGCCGTCTGGTTGGCAAAATCATTCGCTCGAGTTGTCCAGAATGTTCTTCAAACCAATCGATAGCATCTGTGGCCCATTGACATGGTGCCTTCTCATCGAATAAAATTCCATCGTTGTTTGGGGACATGAAGCGCATGAGTGGCTCCAAATGGTCTCCAAGTATCCGAACATAACCATTTCTTGTCAATGATTGGTTTGGGATCCAGGCAATTCCATGTAAACACAGCTTGAAGAGCGCCTTATTGAAAACTTGGAAGCATAGCTTTGTGAGGTCTCCGCCACACTCGAACCCTATCATCACCAACCCAAGCATCACCTTTTACCAACTGAAATCGGAACTGATCAGACCAGTTCACGGGCTTCAGTCATCTAGCTCCCACTACCATACCGCGTTGTACATCTGTTAATTCCTTTCTCGCGGCCGTAATCACGCCGGAAACCTTTTCACTTGAATCACCTGAGTACAAATGACACATCCGCTAATGCACTGCCCTTTTAATCGCAGTTTTGGGGTAAATGCATCAGTTCCCAATGATGTCGCAGTATGATTCCTTATGATATTACTACGTTACAGGGCACATATACAGCCACACGTGTGGCACAAAAGCTTACGGTCCTTACCTATTTGGTTCGTATTTTCCAGGTTCTTCTAGTAAATATGTAACGGTCTAATATGATGCCAAGGTATTTAAAGTAGAATTACGTCTCACACTTTTTTGGAAAAACCTAAAGTTGACCTGTTGGTTAGATATTCGATTACTTAAATAGAAAGTGCATGCTTATGTATCGGATGGAATTGCACCAACTTTCTAGATTTCATAATATCGATTAAATGTCCGTACGTGTCGAAAGAGTAACTTGTCTTTCATATAGTGCTTTCGTTTCGATAGATACCGAATGCTACGTCACCTACATAGAAAATTTCTTGCTGTTTGCGTTGTGCAGACCGCTTTTGTACAAACTGAATGCTGTTGGGGCCATTACAGAACATCGCGGAAGTTCATTTTTTATCGTGGATGATCTGTCTGTTGTACGTCCGATGTTAACATCAAATCACTTGATAGGTATTATCTTTTTGACAAGTGTTTTCAATTCTTACTTACAATGCCCCGCTTTAGTTTGAGCAGTAATAACTTGACACCGTGCACGAAATGCCTTTTGGTCTCGTCGCAGCAGCTTTATTTACTGAAGAAGGCAGCCTGAAATGTAGTAATCGTTGCGCGTACTCCGTCCTACTCAGAGATAGATACTGAAGTATTTTGAAGCTGACACTCAATAGTGCGGTCGGGCGATAATTCTAAGAGGCGTCTTCTGGCCGCTTCCCAGGTTTGACAGTTGGTCAACGAATGTGCGATTTTAAACTGCGGAGGAATTTTTCTGGTGTACAGCGCACCTGTATAAAATCCATCCAGCGAAGTCTTTCCCTGCTTCTCTAGGTGTTTTATAAATTATGTGAAAATGCAATTCGTTGGTGGCCAGTTATCATGTGCTCCAGCACACTGTAAAAACCGCACTAATATAGTACCATTTCTCTTCGAATGCGAGCCGTAGATCATACTACAATTACCACTTCTCTTAGAATGTAAGCTGACAGGCAAATAAAACAGATAAAAAGTGTTTTGTAACGCTCTATCCGCGTGAATTACAAACCAATGTTGAGCGCTGCGGTGACAGGCAGCTGCACTACGTTCAACTCAGAGGAACGATGCAGTTGTCTGTTTTATGAATAAAATTTCAAGCCGCGTCAATTCAAATGAAATTCTAGCGCCTTTGATGGCCATCTCATCTATCGTCGTCAAGAGTAATACCACTGATCGCCGGGAATGGCGCGGTTTGTCGCTTCTGCGGGCACGATTGGCGTCTCTGGCACCAGTTAGCGAGCTTCGAAACGACATGTGCGCGGAAGATAAGTTGGGCAGCTCATAGCAGCTCCTGTCCGCCGCCGAAACGAGTGACGTCAGGTGGTGTGAGGGGCCGACGCCACGTTTGAAACTGCCGCTCCTACTTCCCTGCAAGCGTCAGGCATTAGTCGCCCCATTTTACATCCAAAGCCCCCCCCCCCCCCCCCCCCACACACACACAATACTGAGCGTGCACTCTTAGTGTACTGTTGCTCTTATTTCCGAACTCAGCGGCCTCTTTTATAACACAATCCCAATATGCAGACGTGCGAGCCAGGACTCTCTTGTTTTCAAACACTATTTTGTGTCCATTTTCCTGCCATGCTGTGGGGCAACGGCGAGTTAGGAAGTGTGCTACAGGGACGTGGAATGATACCAGTGTTTAGGTCCGCACCCCAAGAAACGAAATATGCTGCTCCCTGTTAAAGACAACATAGATCTTCGTGTGCTCTGTGTGTATGGTGTCACTTGCAAATGCGTCAGCAATTATATAGGCCAGACAATTCGCACAGAGCGTTTTACCGAGCACAAGCGCCATGTTAAACAAAGGAAGCTTGACAAGTCGGCCACATCTGAGCATTGCCTTGAAAACAGACACAAAATACTGTTCGAAAACACGAGAGCCTTGGGACATGGGTCAACATACTGGGATAATAACTGAGATCAGCATGAACAGTAACAATTTTAACAAAAACTGTGGGTGCACATTAGGGCGTGGGGACAGGCTTCGGATCTCGGAAGGAAGCATCGACGAATGCCTGTCGCTTGCAGAGAATCGGAAGCGTTAGATTCAAATGTGACGCCAGCCCCTCGCGCATGCTGAAGTCCCTCGGTACCGCGGCGGGCCGGAGCTGCTACGACCTGCCCAGCTCACCTTCCGAGCACAAGTCTTTTCGGGCATGTCTGAGGCCGCAATCGTGGCTGCATAAGCGAAACACCGTGCCTGCCTCAGCGTTCGGTGTTACTACTCCTGCCGACGCTGGCAGAAATGGCCATCAAAAGCTCTAATCTTTTATTCGAAGTGGAGTGGTTTGAAAACCTAGAAATTCACACAAGCCACCGCGAAGGACTCCGAGGACACTTGTCTGTTAAAAGCGAGAAGATTTTATTCATACTTCCGTCGCGAAAGACTCTGAATATACTTGTCTGTTTTATAATGTGCGCGCACTGGTGTGTGGTGATCCCTTCCAGCACTAACAATGCTACGTTCCTCACAGAACCGGGTCAGAATTTTTTTTTTCATTGTTTGTAGTATATCTTCCAAGAGTTGGGTAGAGGGATTTTTAAAGCCCAGATGTCTTGACTGGTAGTTTGCAGACTGAGGTTACATTCCCGACGATACTAACTTCTTTTAATTCTGTTTTATTCCTTGTAATGTTAGGTTATTATTCATAAAATGTATTGAAACAGTTCAATTTACATACATAAAATTAATTTGTTCCATTTAGTTACAATTACTTATATTGTAAGTCAAAACACTATTGGTCACAACATTGTAACTCATTGGTATAAAATTACGCAAGCTGCCACTGATTCCAGTCATTCCAGATTCTTTAGGAATGTCGAAGTTTTCCACTCGAATGAGTATGAACGGTAGGGAGGTCACTTATTGCCATTTCTGTTTTAGGTCTAAATTCACTTTGATAGTCTTTGTAAAGAGTACGGGTAGGTTCGCGCCATCCTGGCATATAATATTATCTTACTTGCCTTGGGATATTCCGCTTAGTTGCACCTAAAGTGATCCCCACATTTTTTAGTACTTTTTTGAATTTGCTGCTTTAGGAGGTATACGGCACACACAGCTATTTCCTGGGTGTACTGCATCCAGATGGCTTACAAAGTCAATCTTTATACCCTTCCTGAGTGATTTCTGCTTTTGCTCAACTTTTATTCGTTTCTACTAGCATTTTATCCAACAAACCGAAAGAATTAGCTTAGGATTGTTTCCTTGTTCGTACCAGAATCAAGACATGTTTCTGTCTTCCTACTCTAGGATATCAACCTCGCTCTTCCACCGTGTCAGCCGTTTTTGAATCGCATCTGACGTGAGACTGTTCCTCTTTTATCTTTTGCATAATTAATTACTACGTTTTAAATTCTTCATTCCAGAGATGCCATCCTTTCTTTTCGTAAGTTAGATTCTAAAATGTTTTACACGATCACTAACGTCGATACCGAATACTGTTTCAGAGCCACATAGACAGTGATCTATTATACAATTTACAACGCCTTACCAGGTCGCCCCCCCCCCCCCCCTATGAACAATGGCCCTTGCCGTTGGTGTGGAGGCCTGCGTGCCTCAGCGATACAGATGGCCATACCGTAGGTGCAACCACAACGGAGGGGTATCTGTTGAGAGGCCAGACAAACGTGTGGTTCCTGAAGAGGGGCAGCAGCCTTTTCAGTAGTTGCAGGGGGAACAGTCTGGATGATTGACTGATCTGGCCTTGCAACATTAACCAAAACGGCCTTGCTGTGCTGGTACTGCGATAGGCTGAAAGCAAGGGGAAACTACAGCCGTAAATTTTCCCGAGGACATGCAGCTTTACTGTATGATTAAATGATGATAGCGTCCTCTTGGGTAAAATATTCCGGAGGTAAAATAGACACCCATTCGTATCTCCGGGCGGGGATTACTCAAGAGGATGTCGTTATCAGGAGAAAGAAAACGCGTTCTACGGATCGGAGCGTGGAATGTCATATCCCTTAATCGGGCAGGTAGGTTAGAAAATTTAAAAAAGGAAATGGATAGGTTAAAGTTAGATATAGTGGGAATTAGTGAAGTTCGGTGGCAGGGAGAACAAGACTTCTGGTCAGGTGACTACAGGGTTATAAACTCAAAATCAAATAGGGGTAATGCAGGAGTAACTTTAATAATGAGTAGGAAAATAGGAATGCGGGTAAGCTACTACAAACAGCATACTGAACGCATTCTTGTGTCCAAGATAGATACGAAGCCCACACCTACTACAGTAGTACAAGTTTCTATGCCAACTAGCTCTGCAGATGACGAAGAAATTGAAGAAATGTACGATGAAATAAAAGAAATTATTCAAATAGTTAAGGGAGATGAAAATTTAATAGTCATGGGTGACTGGAATTCGATTGTGGGAAAAGAGAGAAAAGGAAACATAGTAGGTGAATATGGATTGGGGCTAAGAAATGAAAGAGGAAGCCGCCTAGTAGACTTTTGCACAGAGCACAACTTAATCATAGCTAACACTTGGTTTAAGAATCATGAAAGAAGGTTGTATACATGGAAGAACCCTGGAGATACTAAAAGGTATCAGATAGATTATATAATGGTAAGGCAGAGATTTAGGAACCAGGTTTTAAGTTGTAAGACATTTCCAGGGGCAGATGTGGACTCTGACCACAATCTATTGGTTATGACCTGTAGATTAAAACTGAAGAAACTGCAAATAGGTGGGAATTTAAGGAGATGGGACCTGGATAAATTGAATGAACCAGAGGCTGTACAGAGTTTCAGGGAGAGCATAAGGGAACAATTGACAGGAATAGGGGAAAGAAATACAGTAGAAGAAGAATGGGTAGCTCTGAGGGATGAAGTAGTGAAGGCAGCAGAGGATAAAGTAGGTAAAATGACGAGGGCTGCTAGAAATCCTTGGGTAACAGAAGAAATATTGAATTTAATTGACGAAAGTAAATACACTAAATGAAGCAGGCAAAAAGGAATACAAACGTGTCAAAAATGAGATTGACAGGAAGTGCAAAATGGCTAAGCAGGAATGGCTAGAGGACAAATGTAAGGATGTAGAAGCTTATCTCACTAGGGGTAAGATAGATACTGCCCACAGGAAAATTAAAGAGACCTTTGGAGAGAAGAGAACCACGTGTATGAATATCAAGAGCTCAGACGGCAGTTCTAAGCAAAGAAGGGAAGGCAGAAAGGTGGAAGGAGTATATAGAAGGTTTATACAAGAGCGATGTACTTGAGGACAATATTATGGAAATGGAAGAGGATGTAGATGAAGACGAAATGGGAGATTCGATACTGCGTGAAGAGTTTGACAGAGCACTGAAAGACCTGAGTCGAAACAAGGCCGCCGGAGTAGACAACGTTCCATTAGAACTACTGCGGCCTTGGGAGAACCAGTCATGACAAAACTCTACCACCTGGTGAGCAAGATGTATGAGACAGGAGAAAGACCCTCAGACTTCAAGAAGAATATAATAATTCCAATCCCAAAGAAAGCAGGTGCTGACAGATGTGAAAATTAACGAACTATCTGTTTAATAAGTCACAGCTGCAAAATACTAACGCGAATTCTTTACAGACGAATGGAAAAACTGGTAGATGCTGACCTCGGGGAGGATCAGTTTGGATTCCGTAGAAATGTTGGAACACGTGAGGCAATACTGACCCTAGGACTTATCTTAGGCAATACTAACCTCACGATTTATCTTAGAAGAAAGATTAAGAAAAGGCAAACCTACTTTTATAGCATTTGTAGACTTATAGAAAGCTTTTGACAATGTTGACTGGAATACTCTTTTTCAAATTCTAAAGGTGGCAGGGGAAAAATACAGGGAGCGAAAGGCTATTTACAATTTGTACAGAAACCAGATGGCAGTCATAAGAGTCGAGGGGCATGAAAGGGAAGCAGTGGTTGGGAAAGGAGTGAGACAGGGTTGTAGCCTCTCCCCGATGTTATTCAATCTGTATATTGAGCAAGCAATAAAGGAAACAAAAGAAAAATTTGGAGTAGGTATTAAAATTCTTGGAGAAGGAGTAAAAACTTTGAGGTTCGCCGATGACATTGTACTTCTGTCAGAGACGGCAAAGGACTTGGAAGGGCAGTTGAACGGAATGGGCAGTGTCTTGAAAGGAGGATATAAGATGAACATCAACAAAAGCAAAACGAGGATAATGGAATGTAGTCAAATTAAATCGCGTGATGCTGAGGGAATTAGATTTGGAAATGAGATACTTAAAGTAGTAAAGGAATTTTGCTATTTAGGAAGTAAAATAACTGATGATGGTCGAAGTAGAGAGGATATAAAATGTAGACTGGCAATGGCAAGGTAAGCGTTTCTGAAGAAGAGAAATGTGTTAACATCGAATATAGATTTATGTATCAGGAAGTCGTTTCTGAAAATATTTGTTTGGAGTGTAGCCATGTATGGAAGTGAAACATGGACGATAACTAGTTTGGACAAGAAGAGAATAGAAGCTTTCGAAATGTGGTGCTACAGAAGAATACTGAAGATAAGGTGGATAGATCACGTAACTAATGAGGAGGTATTGAATAGGATTGTGGCACAACTTGACTAGAAGAAGGGATCGGTTGGTCGGACATGTTTTGAGGCATCAAGGGATCACAAATTTAGCATTGGAGGGCAGTAGAGGGAGACCGAGAGATGAGTACACTAAGCAGATTCAGAAGGATGTAGGTTGCAGTAGGTACTGGGAGATGAAGAAGCTTGCACAGGATAGAGTAGCATGGAGAGCTGCATCAAACCAGTCTCAGGACTGACGACAACACCAACAACAACAACCAGGTTGTCCCATCACTTTAAGTACTCAATTTGTAATACAATACAACCACAGAGAGCAATTACGAAGTAGTGCAGTAACGGCCGATTATGTAACCAGCAACTCCAGTAATACACATAAAATTGAAAAAATGGTAGGTTGATAGAACTGCATCCATAGAAACCATCACGAGAAATTTGTGTAAGAATATTGTACGTAGTTCAAGCTATTAGCTGTGATAGTTGTTCGTACGTCACCACTATTCATCCAAATCTTGATGTGTTCTTTTACTTTCCGCTATTAGCGCTTGACATCGACGTCGGTAGGTTTCGTCACCTGTCAATAAGTTATGACAGTTCATTTAACGGACTGCGAGAAGTGTTTGTTTAGTGTCGGGGACAAATTCTTCAAGCGTCATTGTTTACATCGTTTGGTGTCAGTGGCAGTTTCATTGAAGATACTATGCAGATCGCAAGAAAAGTGGTACTGACAGGTACTGTAGACTAATTTATTATATTAAAAATTGTTTAGGGTGCTTCCACCAATCACACATCCGCATTAAATGGCTCGGAGCAGTTCCGTGGATGACACATACGTCAACATACACTGATGAGCCAGGACATTGTGATCACCGATCTACTGTCAATATAAACCCGTTCAGGAGATAGCAGAGTCACCTGGCGAGGAATTACTGCTAGGCCGACACACGCACAGCGCATGTAGTATCAATGAGCGTGTAATCTGTGGGTATATTGGGGACAGCACGCGATAATCTGCGTTTGACCGAGGGCAAACTGTGACGACCCGGAGGCTCGGCACGAGCATTTTGGAAACTGCACGATGTAAGGATGGGCTTCCGCAGCCGTTGCCACATGCATATCCCAATGTTAAGACCACGACATTGGTAGCTACTACTGAAATTAGCATGCAACCATCGACACTGGACCTCGGCGCAGGGGCAGAGCGTTGTACGGTCTGATTAATCCCAATAACTTAATCGTCATACCACTCGGATTGCTCGAATCCATCGTCTTCCAGGGGAACAGCTCCTTGACAACTATACCGCCGCACGGAGACAAGCTTTTGCCTGCTCCATTATGCTCTAGGGAACATTCACGCTGGCATCTGAGGGTCCAGTGGCGCTCTAACAAGGTATCGTGACGGCCGAGGAGTAATGTACACTGGTTGCAGGCCACGTACGCTCCTTCAAGGCGGTCATGTTACCCGACCGCAGTGGCATTTTTCACCGAGATAACGCGCTGTGTCGTGACGGCGGGATTGCGATGAGGTAGTTGGAGGAACGCAGTGGCGAGCTCCAATTGACGTGCTGGACCTACAACTCGCCAGATTTAAACCCGATCGAACAAATTTGGGATGAGGCTGAATGTGGCGTCAGAGCTCATAGCCCCTCTCCCCAGAATGTATGGAAATTGGGTGATTTATGTGTGCACCTCCCCCCCCCCCCCCCCAGAGAACAACGAATGCCTCATTGCTTCTATGCCACGAAGTGTCGTCGCTGTTGGCTGATAGGTAGGTGGTGATAATGTTCTGGCTGACCAATCTAGACACACTATTAGTCACCACTTTGTGTATGGATGAATAGACCGTACATCTCTGCCACCCATTCTCCTTCCTGTTCCATTTGCAAATCGACTGTGGGAAAAACTGATGTTTACACACCTCCATCCGAGTCATAATTTCTCTAATGTCGTCTGCGCGGTCCTTAGGTAAAGTGTACCTCAGTAACAGGGTATGGTTGGGGTTGGGGTTGGATTGTTTTGGGGTAAGAGACCAAACAGCGAGGTCATCGGTCTCATCGGATTAGGGAAGGAAGTCTGCCGTGCCCTTTCACAGGAACCATCCTTGCATTTGCCTGGAGCGATTTAGGGAAGCCACGGAAAACCTAAATCACGATGGCCGGAAGCGGGATTGAACAGTCGTCCTCCTGAATGCGAGTCCAGTGTGCTAACCACTGTGTCAACTCGCCCAGTCCAATAACAGGAGTATCGGTCTATAGTGAACAGCAAATGCCGGCTTTTTAAAATTGTCTCAACTGTATTTAGCGAAAAGAACGTTGTCTTCCATGGAGGGAATTCCTTTTGAGTCTACAAAGCATCTCCGTAGTATTCATTCGCTTGTGATCGAACCTAAAGGTAGCAAATCTACAGTATGCTTTCAACTGTTTTGACATCTTCCTTTAATCTGACCTACAGTCTACACAACATTTGGTGGTACTAGCGTTTTACATGCAGTCTCCTTTATAGATGTAATATTTCAAAGAATTCTTGCTATAAACCGAGATCGACCTTTCACCTATCCTACTACTGCTGTTCCATCTCACCAAATAGGAAACGTCATCATTTGGCTGGCACAGACGTTGTTCCCAATAATTCCAGTGAGTTGCTTCTAATTATCGCCCCCTGTGGGTTCGGGGGTAAGAATAGGCACGCAGTATTGCTAAAAGGTTACTAAAAGGAGTGTCAAACGTTTCGGCATTATGTGATGATCCCCCAAGTTATCGTCGCCCTCACGAGCGGCAGTTGTCGCCTCATCTGTGCCGCATTCAGTGGGTCCTAAGGGGATGTGCCTTCCTTTGTTGCCCCTTAGCAGTTGGGGGCAAACCCTCTTCTGTCGCTCAAAAACCGGGGGCTCGATCCCTCCCCCTCCTTCTCTGCCAGCGTTGCCTCTGCCGGTTCCTCTCTCGCGGAAGGGGTCCCTCGGGGCTCTCCCTTCCTCCGTTGCTTCTGCTACCCAGCCGAATATCAGCCAGTGGCTGAAGGTTCCGCCACCTGCTGGCCGTAGGGCTTCTGCGTCTTCGTGAGCGTCTGACGCTCCTTCAGAGAAGCTCTTCCAGCCCTCTAACCCCAAGGACAGATGCGAGAAGAAGGAATGGAACGTGACCAAGAAGAAGGGTGTTCCGGCGGTTTCAGTACCGCCTGCTGTAAATAGTTCTGTCTCCGGGGATGAGGTGGAGATCCTCACTAGTGCCGCGGATTTCGCCCTCACGGAACCCTCAGGGGCCTTTCCTATGGACACAGCTGACTCTCCCCCGGTGGTGGCAGTTGGATCTGAGGCGCCGTCTGCCTCTTGCGGCGGTTATTTCCGCCACCTGCCTGAGCTCCAGATGCTTCTGAGTGTATCCCCTGTTCTCTGCATTGCTCTTCAGGAAACTTGGTTTCCAGCAATGTGGAACAACGCCTTTCGAGGTTATCGGGTATACTATAAGAACCGCGCTGCCTGTTAACGAGTGTCAGGTGGAGTTTGCCTCTTTGTTCACCACTCTGTCTGTAGCTTGCCGGTACCCCTTCTGATGATTTTAGAGGCAGTCGCTGTCAGGGTTGAACTCTCGCCGGCTATTACTGTTTGCTCTGTTTACACGGGGAGGTCCCCCGTCATGTCTTGGCTGCGCTGCTGGCTCAACTTCCGCTACCATTGCTGCTTCTGGCCGATTTCAAAGCCCACAACCCTCTATGGGGTGGGACTCTCTCCGATGACCGCGGTCGTGCCGTGGAGCATGTGTTGGCTCAGCTCGACCTTAGCCTCTTGAACACAGGTGGTCTCACACATTTCATTATGGCCCATGGCTCGTTGTCGCCCATCGATCTCTCTCTTTGCAGCCCCCAACGTGTACCATCCCTCCACTGGAGAGAGCATCCTGATCTGTGTGGTAGTGACCATTTTCCCATCTATTTGTCACTGCCCCAGTGTCATTCTTCTGGGCGCCTGCCCTGCTTGGCTCTCAATAGGGCTGACTGGCCGGATTTTACTTCCGCTGGCACCATTGAGTCTCCCCCACAGGGTGACATTGACGAGGTGGTCCGTGTCTTGACCATGTCAATCATTTCTGCGGCCGAGGCTGCCATCCCCCGCTTTTCTGGACTGCCTCGGAGGAAGGCTGTACCCTGGTGGTCGCCGGAGATTGCTGAGGCTATTCGCAACTGTAGGCGGGCTCTCCAGCGTCATAGGCGGCACCCGTCACTGGAGACCCTCATCGCCTTTAAGAGGCTCCGTGCCTTGGCCCGTCGTCTTATTGTACAGCGTAAGCAGGAGTGCTGGGAGTGGTATGTCTCATCCTTGGGCTCCTGTGTCTCCCCCTCGCACATGTGGTCCCGGATCCGGCGGATTTATGGATACCAGACACCTATAGTTGTCCCTGGGATCTCCCTGGACGGCGCTGTCTGCACGGACGCTGCCGCCATTGCTGACCACCTTGCCGCGCACTTTGCTACGAGCTCTGCTACTGCAACTTATCCCCCGCCTTTTGCTCTCTAAAGGAGCGAGCCGAGCAGACGCCATTATCATTCCACACACGTCATTCTAACAAATACAGTGCTCCTTTCAGTGAGAAAGAATTCCTCGCTGCTCTCGCCGATTGCCCTGATACACCACCAGGACCAGACTGCATCCACATGCAGTTGCTGAAGCATCTTTCCAGGGACTACCAGAGACACATCCTCACCATGTTTAACCGCATTTGGAGCGAGGGCGTGTTCCCATCGCAATGGCGAGAGGGTGTTATGGTCCCCATCTTGAAGCCTGGTGCGGACCCACTGGTGGTGGACAGCTGTCGTCCCATTACCCTCACCGACGTTTTGTGCAAATTTCTCGAACATATGGTGGGCCGGCGTTTGTGTTGGGTCCTTGAGTCGCGCGGTCTCCTCGCTCCATCCCAGGGTGGCTTCCGTCGGGGCCGGTCTGCTGTGAACAATTTGGTGCGGCTGGAATCTGGTATCAATACGGCCTTTGTCCAACGTCAGCATCTCGTTGCTGTATTTTTTCATCTGTGGAACGTGTATGATACCACATGGAGGCATCACATTCTTTCTACGTTGCATGAGTGGGGTCTTCATGGTAAGCTCCTGGCTTTTCTTCAAACCTTTTTATTGCGCCGCTCATTCCGGGTGCACGTCGGTGCCACCTCTAGTTCATCTTATATACAGAAAAACGGGGTTCCGCAGGGCTCGGTGTTGAGCGTCTCCTTATTTCTAGTGGCCATTAATGGTCTGGCTGCAGCCGTGGATTCGTCAGTGTCTCCTTCTTTGTATGCCAATGACTTCTGCATCTCATTTAGCTCAATGACTACAGGAGTCGCCAAACGCAGGCTGCAAGTAGCCGCTCGCAAGGCAGCATCATGGGCTCTGACCCATGGTTTTCAATTCTCTGCAGCCATGACTCGAGTTATGCACTTCTGCAGGCATCGTACGGTCCACCCTCATCCTGAACTTTACCTCGATGGCCACCTACTTGAAGTGGTGGACACTAGCCGCTTCTTAGGTCTCGTCTTTGATGCCCGGCTCACATGGGTTCCACATAGTACTCAGTTGAAGCAAAAGTGCTGGTGGCACCTCAACGCCTTCCGCTGCCTGAGCCACACATCTTGGGGTGCAGATCGCTGCACACTGTTGAGATTGTACAGAGCCCTTGTGCAGTCCAGGCTTGATTATGGGAGCCTGGCCTATGGGTCAGTGTTGCTTTGTTGGACTCTATACATCGCTGTGCGGTTCGTCTTGCAACTGGCGCTTTCCGTACGAGCCCCTTGGACAGTCTACTGGTGGAGGCTGGGGTTCCCTCGCTGCGGGTTCACCGCAATTGACTGCTCGCCGACTATGCTGTCCACGTGCATTGCTCGCCGGGCCACCCCAATCACCGCCTGCTTTTCCCTGCCATGGTCCTCCATGTGCCCGAACGGCGACCTAGATCTGGGCTTTTCAGTGCTGTCCGCGCCCAGTCCCTGCTGTCGGAACTTGGGTCATTCCTTCTTCTGCCTCCCTTCCGGGTCCATGCACCTACGCCTCCCTGGTGTATTCCCCGGCCGTCCGTCTGTCTGGACTTGGCACAGGGACCCAAGGACTCGGTTCCGCCTGTGGCCCTCTGTCACCCTTTTCTTGCACTCCTCGCCTCATTTTCAGGCTGTGAGTCTGTCTACACTGATGGTTCCCTGGTTGATGGTCGTACTGCCTAAGCTTCTGCTTGAACAGCGCTCCTTGCCGGCTGGCTGCAGTATTTTTACTGCAGAGCTGGTGGCCATATTGCGCGCTCTTGAGCATATCCATTCCTGATCAGGTACGTCCATCTTCATCTGCAGTGACTCCCTGAGCAGCCTCCAGGCTATCGACCGCTACTATACTTCTTCTCTGGTATCCTTCATTCAGGAGTCTGTTTCTGCCATTACCCGCTCTGGTTGTATGGTGGTCTTTGTTTGGACGCCAGGTCACGTTGGCATCCTGGGGAAGGAACGTGTCGACAGGCTGGCCACAGGGCGATCGACGCCTCAGCTTTGGAGATCGGCCTCCCGGCTCGTGATCTGCAGTTGGTGTTGCGTCGTAAGGTGCATAGGATGTGGAATGATAAGTGCTGTGGCCTGACATCCCCGAATAAACAGCGGGATTTGAAGGAGACGACCGGCGTGTGGTGGTCCTCCCTGCAGGCCCGCAGGGACTCTGTCATCCTGTGTCGGCTCCACATAGGCCATACCTACCTGACGCACCGCCATCTTTTGCGTCAGGAGGATCCCCCCCTGGGTCCCGGTTGACGGTCGCCCACATTTTGTTGGAGTGCCCCTGACTGCGTACCCTCCGGCAGTCTTTTAATCTCCCGGGCACTTTGCCTTTAGTTTTATGCGATGATGCCTCCATGGCTGACGATGTTTTAAATTTTATCTGTGGTAGTCCTTTTTATGGATCCATTTAGGGAGGTCCTGCACCTTTCCCTTTCTGTGTCTCTTGTCCTCGAGTCTCTCATAATTGTTTGCAGATTTTAGTGTGTAGTCGGATGGTTGACTCTTTCCCTTTTTTTGTTCTCGTGGTCAGTCAACCAGTCTACGGCCATCTTCTTTTCTTCTGTTTCTTCCTGTCTGGTGTTCACCTGTACTCTTCTTGCCTGTAGTGTTCGTTGCCGCATTTGAGTTCTTTCAGTCCCTGGGGGGGAGTCTCCTTCCCCTTGGGGTTTTTACCTGCTCTGAAAATTTTCGTCTCGCCTGTTTTTGGAATGGGGGACTGATGACCTTAGCTGTTTAGTCCCCCTTAAACATCCAAACAACCATCACCACCGCCACCTCTAATTATCTGACGAATCGAAGCTTAATACACCAAGGGAGTACTGATTTCCCATCACAGAGCTTCTGCCATCGCAATAAATATCTTTGAATCAAAGTTTTCTCACTGTTATTGTCAGATAACTTCGATCCCGTACAAGTGTTCTTGTCAAGCTTGATGTGTCACTTTCAGTGCCAACTTCTGAACGTTGAACACCTGTGGTCACTTCTACAGTTGTTTCATTGTAGTTAACAACAGACACTCTTCACAACCTAACACCATTCGCTGACCTACACTCGCTGTTCTGTTGTGAACTGTATACAAACAGACATACCGCACCATTCTTATACAAAAGTGGAATTCAGATTTACAATTCTACATCTACATCTACATGCATAGTCCGCAAGCCACCTGACGGTGAGTGGCGGAGGGTACTTTGAGTACCTCTATCGGTTCTGTCTTCTATTCCAGTCTCGTATTGTTCGTGAGAAGGCGCCTCTGTGTGGGCTCTAATCTCTCTGACTGCATCCTCATGGTCTCTTCGCGAGATATCCGTAGGAGTGAGCATTATACTGCTTGGTGTGTTATCGAAACTTTATCAAAAGCCATTACCGAACTACTGAGATTCTCTCTTGCAGAGCCTTCCACTGGAGTTTATCTATCATCTCCGCAACGCTTTCGCGATTACTAAATGATCCTGTAACGAAGCGCGCTGCTCTCCGTTGGATCTTCTCTATCACTTCCATCAACCCTACCTGGTACGGATCCCACACCGGTGAGCAGTATTCAAGCAGTGGGCGAACAAGTGTACTGTAACCTACTTCCTTTGTTTTCGAATTGCATTTCCTTAGGATTCTTCCAATGAATCTCAGTCTGGCATCTGCTTTACCGACGATTAATTTTATATGGTGATTCCATTTTAAATCAATCCTAATGAGTACTCCCAGATAATTTATGGAAGTAACTGCTTCGAGTTGCTGACATTGCAGCTAATTGATAAAGTTATCTTTCTTTGTATGTATTCGCAGCACTTTACACTTGTCTACACTGAGATTCAATTGCAATTCCCTGCACCATGCGTCAATTCGTTGCAGACCATCCTGCATTTCAGTACAGTTTTCCATTGTTACAACCTCTCGATATCGTACAGCATCATCCGCAAAAAACCTCAGTGAACATCCGATGTTATCCACAAGGTCATTTGTGTATATTGTGAATATCAACGGCTCTACGACACTCCCCTGCGACACACCTGAAATTACTCTTACATCGGAAGACTTCTCTCCATTGAGAATAACATGCAGCGTTTGTTATCTAGAAACACTTGAATCCAATCATACAATTGGTCTGATAGTCCATACGACTGTGGGGAACTGTATCAAACGCCTTGCAGATGTCAAGAAACAAGGCATTGACATGGGAATCCGTGTCTATGGCCCTCTGAGCCTCGAGGACGAATAGCGCAAGCTGGGTTTCACACAGTTGTCTTTTTCGAAACCCATGCTGATTCCCACAGAGTAGATTTCTAGTCTCCAGAAAAGTCATTATGCTCGAACATAATACGTGTTCCAAAATTCTACAACTGATCGACGTTAGAGATATAGGTCTATAGTTCTTTCGAAAAAGACATTTAGTATCCCGGCCTTTAGTCTGTCATCCTCTATTTCAGTACCATTTTGATCACAGAGTATCTGGACATTCTATTTCGATCCATCTACCGCTTTGACAAAAGTTCAAAATTTCTTAGAATTTTCTGCCAAGTCATTACATAGAACTTTACTTTCGAATTCATTGAACGCCTCTCGCATAACCCTCCTCACACTACATTTCGCTTTGTGATTTTTTTTTTGTTTGTCGGCAAGGCTTTGGCTATGTACTTCTTGAGCTGCATATAATAATGAAACGTTGACCAAATTGCAGAAGATGAAATCGTAATGAAATCGTTCTCAATAGGCTTTAGGGATTGATTCAACAAGAAACATATTCATTCCTCAATAATGATGAAGAAAACAAAGAAACTCTCATCAGGTAGGAACTTTCACTATGTATCACCTTGTAGTATAGAATTAAGGGAAGAAGTTCAAGCGTTTGGCTCATGGATAGTATGCAATAATGCTTCAGTGGAATATTCGTGCTCTAGTTAGAAAATAGGAATTTGATAGTGAATTGTAGCAGCAATATGTCTTTGAACATTACTTGACTTCAATTCTCCAAGACTGTTGTTGTTGTTGTTCTTGTCGTGGTATTCAGTCCAAAGGCTGGATTGATGCACCGCTACATGCTACTGCATCCCACGCCAGCCTTTTCATCTCCGAGTAACTACTGTAACTGAGATCCTTCTGAATTTGCTTACTATATTCATCTCTTGACCTCCCTCTCCTATTTTTACCCCATTTGCTTCCATCCAACACTAAATTGCCTACATTGGTGATTTCTTGATCTCTCAGAATGTGTTCTCACCTACCGATCCCTTCTTCGAATTAGGTTGTGCCACAAATTTCTTTTCTATTCAGTACCTCCTCATTTTTTATATTACCTACTCATCTAATCATCATCATTATTCTGTAGCAGCACATGCCAGTAGCCTCTACTCTCTTCTTGTCTAAGTTGTTTATCCATGTTTCAAATCCATACATGGCTTCCATACAAATACCCTTTTAAAAAAGACTTCCTGACACTTAACCCATTAAGTCCCAAATTAATTTGTTTAAAATTGAATTTTTTATTCCTTTATTACACTGTACAGAGTGTATCAACCACAATAAGTACAAAAATAGCCAAACAATATTTATATATACTGTTATAGTGTCTGTCCTCAAAGTATGACGCTGGGATCTGACAGTATCGTATAGCATACTAAACTGTATTCAAGTCTTAACTATTTATTTCTTGTGAATTAATAATTTATTATATATTTATAAATAAATATGTGCTCCCAATAGTAGGTTATCCCTTGCAGTATCTTCTGGATCCTTTCCACAGTACAAATCCAATTTGAAACAGTAGCCACTTTCTCCACATAGAAACCACAAATATCTAATAGGCTTGTCTAGGATTAACTGTTTCAGCCCACTTCGTCCATTGTATCTGACTATAATTTCGTCAATTGACAAATTTTCCTCAAATATTGCAAATTTTTGAAATTATTCATTTATCATTTTCAAGGAACGTCTAGTTTTGAATCCGCGATCGTCTTTGTTTTCATTGGCTAAGCCATTATATTGAAAACGAAGCAATGTTTTCAACTTCTGATATTTATTCCTGGACATAGTTGTCTTTATAATTGGTATGCCAACATCTTCATCTTCAGACTAGTATAGCTTCTCAGCAGGCAGCTTATGGTAGCCAGCAAAAAGAAGAAATCTGACAAAGACCTTCACTTCTTCAACTGTGAGAATAAAATCCTGCGTGTTCCTCATTTTTACTGCATATCTCACAGTTTCTTTTACAATGAACTAGTATATGTTTTCGTTCATCAGTTCTTCAAATATCTCCTTCGGAGTCAAGGAAAAAAATTGTTCCTTCAATTCCTCTCTCTTTGTGCTGATTTCATGCTTACTAGTTCGAGACACTTTTGTATAAACTGGAGGTGACTTTTTCCAATTGCTTTCCTCATCAGTAAGACGTCTCTTCTTCGATTTACTTCTGGAAACTTGGGATGTACTTGGCAGTGAAGTTTTACATACAGTTTCTTCATTATTCTCTGATGCAACATAATGTAATTCAATAGCCCCTGGCACATCTGAGACTTCCACGGTTCCAGTAACGTCGTCTGTACCTTGTTCTTCGTCGGTCATACAATCTACTTCAGGAGGACATACGGTGATATCAATATGGTCCTGATCATCTGACACCTCATTATAGAATGCGTCACTGTTTATTATTTCTTCTATTTCCTCGTTAGTGAGGTAACTATCTCGTCTGAAGGCCATTATAATTATATAAAATGAAATGAAATAAAATGTAATAAAATAAAGTGAATTGAAAGAATAATACATTAGTACAAACTACAGAAAAGGGATGTGTAAATACCTCTGTCCATCTGAAACCGTATTATTCACTAATGGGTAACATATTCATATATATACTTACATAACACGCTGTAAATTTCCAAATAACTTCATATCTTGTAGTATATATAAGAGGATAGGAGGGGTCGTTAGTTAACTCAGCAACAAAATCTGATAAAATTACCACGTTCTAAAAAGAAAATACATCAACAGGAACAGAGTTTCATATTCGAACGTGCAGCAATACAAATAACTGAAATGATAACACTAAGTCCCAGTGTCCTATTTCGAGTACACCAGATTTCATAAGAATTGAAAACAATGAATATAAATCCTATTGAGCTAACAATGCAAGTAGTTTAAAAAACACATTGTTGACTATAAATAATCACAAAAAATCTTTGCCACATATTTCAAATATTAGTAAATTGTCGATAAATTAAATGCCTGTAATATAGAAAAGTGTGCCTTAGAATTCAATAATCATTTAATGGTAGGATTTATTGCTTTTAATTTCCTGTAAGCATACATTTGTTATAGAAAGCCTCAACAAATGACTTAGAACAGTAATAGTTGCAAATTAATAATTTATTGTATATTTGTAAATAAATATGTGCTCTGTCCTCAAAATAGGACACTGGTACTTAATGGGTTAAATCTCTGCTCGATGCTAACAAATTTCTCTTCTTCAGAAACTTTTTTTTTGCCACTGCCAGTCTACAGTTTGTATCCTCTCTACTTCGACCACAGTTGATTATTTTGCTGCCTAAATAGCAAAACTCGTATACTACTTCCCGTGTCTCATTGCCTAATCTAATCCCCTCAGCATCACTTAATTCGATTACATTCCATTATTCTCCTTCTGCTTTTGTCGGTGTTCATTTTACATCCTCCTTTAGAGATACCGTGCATTCGTTCAACTGCTCTTCCAGGCCATTTGCTGTCACTGACAGAATTACAATATCATCACCACCAAGCTTCAAAGTTTTTGTTTCTTCTATCTGGACTTTAGTTCCTACTCCAAATTTTTCTTTTGTTTCCAGATTGAATAACACCGTGGAAAGCCTACAACCCTGTCTTACTCCTTTCTCAGCCACTGCTTCCATTTCATGCCCCTCGACTCTTATAACTGTCATTTGATTTATGTACACTCGTAAATAGCCTTTCGCTCACTATAGTTTACCTCCGCCACCTTTAGAATTTGAAAGACACATTGCTGCGAACATAGTCAAAAGCTTCCTCAAAGGCTAAAATTTTGCTAACATAGGGACGTCTTTTCTTAACCTATATTCTCTGAGAATTTGCAGGGTAGAAACGCGCGAGGCAACACTGACCCTATCGAAGATAGCCGGATCGAATTATGGATGTAGAAGAAATCTTCATCCAGTATCTGACCGACAAGTCGAGGTAGAATTTGCTGATACACAGACTGTTCATTCGTGCCGTGAATTAAAAGCCTAGAGCTCTCGCCGAATAATGACGTGGTACTGTTGTTGATCTGTCAGTACTCTCATTTCGCGTTCTTCGCGAAGAGCAGACTACGTGCCGACTTGCCTCTCACTTTGTTCCTAATAATTATTCATAACAACACAAGTATAACTTCACTACCTGCAGTGTCTCTTTATTTCGCAGAATATAAAAGATTTACCAGAGAGAGAGAGAGAGTGGTCACATTCAGTGAAGAGCACGCTGCTACTCAACAGGAGTCCGGTCATTTTTATTCGCGCGGATTACGTTTGGAGCCGTGCATCAACGCAGCACGAAGTCCCTTCTCTCTCATGTTAAGTGGCGCATTGTTCCTGTCCCGCTATACAGCTGAGCGGACCATGTATTATTAATGGTCCATATTAAATATGGAAATTACAGCCGACATATGCTACAGGAGTTCACTCTGTGAGTGTGGCACACGGCTTATTATGTCGACCTTAATAAAAGGGTTGTAAATCAGGGGGATGAGAAGTAAAAATGTATAAAGGTGAGTGATTTCTGACGGAAAGCAATATAGGTAATGAACTGATAATAAGTGGACATCAGCGTATGCTGGTAAAAGTTAAAACCTGAATTAAATTGCCGAATTTCCCAATCTTTAATCTTCGAGCAACGAATGGAAACCTGACTGTAATTGCCAATCTGTGTTGCACTTCATGTTTCATACACTCGTAACATTCAGTTATAATATAAGCCCTAATAGTGGTTACCAATCCCGTCACGTTCCCTTACTATGACTATGATTCACTGAGGTCTACAAAAAACTACGGGGGAAGGGACTGTTAATATTGCTAAGGTATTCAACATAGTCTACTGGTTCGCTAACAGTGGGTTTAGTGGTAATACCAAACGCTGCTGGCAGTTAATCGTCACATAATAAAGTGAATCAGTGGAGGCCGGCTCACATGCAAACATAACAGACAACTTTCATGGCCGGCCGCGGTGGTCTCGCGGTTCTAGGCGCGCAGTCCGGAACCGTGCGACTGCTACGGTCGCACGTTCGAATCCTGCCTCGGGCATGGATGTGTGTGATGTCCTTAGGTTAGTTAGTTTTAAGTAGTTCTAAGTTCTAGGGGACTGATGACCACAGCAGTTGAGTCCCATAGTGCTCAGAGTCATTTGAACAACTTTCATGTATTCCGAAGGACTGAAGAGGACCTAACAACAATGAGGCAAAAAAATCCCACACCAAAAATTAATGAATGTAGAGCAATTAAATTTCGGGAAAACATTTGTCTAGCTAATGGTTAATGTAGGAGCCAGATAAGCCATTAGAATATGAAATGCTGGTACATTAATAACCGACTTAAGCGCCAGAACGTTGAATGCAAGCATACAAACGTGGATGCATTGTGTAGCACAGGTGCCGGATGCCACTTTGTGAGATGAAGTTCCATGCCTCTTGCACTTGGTCGGTCAATACAGAGATTTCTACCGCTGTTTGTGGTTGAAACTGTCGTCCGAATATGTACCATAGGTGCGAGACTGGAGACAGCTCTGGTGATCGAGCAGGCATGCGTCGACACTCTTCAGAACATTTTGGATTACGACAGCAGTATGTGGCCGAGCGTTTTCCTGCAATGCTATTCACGAATGGCAGCCCAACGGGTCCAATCACTAGGCTGACGTACGAATTTGCAATCTAGGTTCGTTCGACAACCACGAGAGTGCTCCTTTTGCCGTATGAAATCGCAACCCGATCATAGTCCAGTATGAGTATCACGCTGCCAGTATGTTGCAGGCTCTCAACTGGCCCCCTTCTAACCAACACTCGGCCATCACTGGCAATGAGGTAGAAACAGCTTTCATCAAAAAATTAATTTTAATTTTAAAAATCAACAGCCTCAGTTGCACAGATTACCAAGATTACCAAAGGTTTCAGCTGGGATAAACCAACCTTCTTCTGAAAAAAAGTAACTACTGTTTGTCCATAGTGGACATCGTCAAGCTAAAACTACAAGTACATAAATTATAGTCAGACTGTAAAAACTTGTCTCAAACTGCCTCAGCCCCACTTCGCCACCACTATGCGGCAGTCACGAGTGCCGTACTGCAACTGAGAAATTGGGGCCGAGGCAATTTCAGTATAAGTTTTTACAGTCTGACGAAAATTTTTGGATTTGTAGTTTTAGCTTGACGATGTCCACATGGACAAACGGTAGTTACTTTTACTCTGAAGAAGGTTGGGATATCCCGACTGAAACCTAGGTAAATCTAGGTAATCGATGCAAATGAGAGTATTCATTTTCAAAATTAACATTAATATTTATACAGTTGCTAATGGGGCCGAGAAATGTTCGACATGTTTCATCAAAAAGCACGATAGGCCTATACCCTCTCCTCCAATGAACTCTCGCTTGACGCCACTAAAGTCGCAAGTGGCGCTGGTTTGGGATAAGCTGTATGCATGGTACAGGGCGATTGATGTGACCGTCTTTGAAGTAGCCGTTTTGTAACAGTCCACTGTGTCACTGTAGCGCCAACTGCAATTGAAACTGCTGCTGCAGATGCAGTGCGGTGCCGCAAAACCAAACGCTAAAAACGATGTCCTCCATCTCGGGAGTACCACGTGGCCGTCCAGAACCCGCTCTTCCTGCGATCTTACACTCTGGGGACCACTACAGTCAGTAGTGACGTAAGTAGTGGAACAGGGTCAGTGTCGCCACACTCTCCATTATCGCCAGCCGAAGTGGCCATGCGGTTCTAGGCGCTGCAGTCTGGAACCGCGAGACCGCTACGGTCCCAGGTTCGAATCCTGTCTCGGGCACGGAGGTGTGTGATGTCCTTAGGTTAGTTAGGTTTAACTAGTTCTAAGTTCTAGGGGACTAATGACCTCAGAAATTGAGTCCCATAGTGCTCAGAGCCATTTGAACCATTTTTTTCTCCATAGTCGCCAGATGTATCCAAGATTGCAGCTATAACGAAATGCTAGATGGCGGACTGTAGACTTGGCAATAGCGCATGACGTCATCAAAGATGGAGGCCATGACGCCAGCTGATGACGCTAGTACCATCATCCAACGTGCCGTCTTTTTCGTGGGAAAGTGTCATGCCCCCGTTCTCTGGCGGGAAGATCAAATTCCATCATGACAACACAGCATACCATGGCTCCCTCCACTAACCTAAGAAAATGCCGAGAAAAAAGGGCACTTGGCTGACCTCTACTAACCTAAGTCACCCGACAGCCACCTCCTCCTAGGAACCGGCAGGAAAAGGATTCGGCCTGTGCTAGACACGTCTTTATTTTCAGCCATTATTTAAACAATTAGAGGCAGTACCACCATCAAGTGTGTTCGCCATGGGTTCACGAATCCAACTGACCTAATACCCAGTACTGCCATGAGAGAGTGCTGTCTTCCCTTCTGTGACATAATATGAGATGGCGATCTACAGTGGGAGAAAATGGCAGGAAAAGGACTCCGCGTGTGCTGGACGTATGTCTTTGTTTCAACAATTTGAGGCAGTACCTCAATCCAGTGTGTTTCCCATGAAGTCTGGAGACCAACTGACCTAGTACGTAGTACTGCTACCAAAAGTCACCATCACCCCTCCCATGACATAATCCAAGATGGCGGTCTGGAGGGGGAAGAATGGCGGTATAAAGATGCAGCCTGTTAAGGGATGCTGAAGAGAGGAAGGAGTGTACTTATTTTTGGAACTATTTATTTAGGGACAGATTTGACACAGTATATCTCAAAGAAAAACTCGCCCTGACATGCTCGGTGTCACAATACACCGTCTGCAGACCTGCAAACTGCTGGAAAATAAAACAGTACACTGATGTGCAGACACGAAAACAACTCCTAAATTATCAAAATAACACATATAAAACGTTCTGCAGACATGCTCACTGCTAGTAAACTGTCAAAATAAAGCAAAGCACAGCCGGCCGCGGTGGTCTAGCGGTTCTAGGCGCTCAGTCCGGAACCACGCGACTGCTACGGTCGCAGGTTCGAATCCTACCTCGGGCATGGCTGTATGTGATGCCCTTAGGTTAGTTAAGCATGCAGCGGTGGCACCACTTGAGAAATTCCTGTTGAAATATATGTTCACATAGGCACCATTGCTGATGCAATGACACATAGCTGCAGTGCAGGTCCAGCGCCAAGAGAGATGATTGCACTGCAGCTGAAAGGTTCACGCTAGACACTGGACTCGCATTCGGGAGGACGACGGTTCAATCCCGCGTCCGGCCATCCTGATTTAGGTTGTCCGTGATTTCCCTAAATCGCTCCAGGCAAATGCTGGAATGGTTCCTTTCAAAGGGCACGGCCGCCTTCCTTCCCCGTCCTTCCCTAATCCAATGAGACCGATGACCTCGCTGTCTGGTCTCCTTCCCCCAAAACCAACCAACCAAAAGGTTCACGATGTTATACTGACATCACAGGTCACCTTGTAGGAATATGTTGAACTGCGATCCTAACGGGACAGCCCATTGATCACTGAATTTACATATCAAACTGTTGCCGGTGTGGGAGCGTCATCTGCTATTGTTTTCTGCAGATGAGACTTTGAACGGCAAATAGCTATTTTTGCTACTAATCGCCATATTGCACTGACAGTTAAACCCTGCAAAAGAGCCCTACATATCGTGAAATATGGGAAGTCTCTTAGACAATTACACTGAGCCACCACTGAGGACAGGAGCAAAGACTGGACTGGAGGAAGACCTAATTGCAGAGAGACTCACCCTTGCAGATGCTGCAGGAATACGGTCCATGGCTTTCGAGAGTAGCACAAGCTGCTTTCTCTTCCCCATAATCCTAACAGGACATTCAAGCTGCATCTAGGCATACACACATGCTTACCTGACCAGCGTGGTTGACGCATCGATGAGAAATGCGCGCACATACCTACCCACCATCAGAGGCACATCTAAAAAGTTTCTCAATGTTATGCAGTTGTCACATGGTTATCCAAAATAAAAACCAAGTCGACCTCACGGAAATTGTAGAGTGTACCAGAAATAGTTAACGCTTTCGTGATCTCTCAGCTGCTCTTCATGGAAATTCTTGCCCTAACAGAATCTGTTTACGAAATTAGCACAGAATAACGTCGAATGCATTCTTCCTCGCGCTCCCAACGTGGCACCCCATCCATCACGTGTTACCCTTCCAACTTTCATCATACGCAAATGTTCTCACAGCTATGTAGAGACTCCTACAACCCAGCACAAAGGATGTCTTGTGGAAGAATGGTGCATTATGATTGGTTCTTATCGTATTTACCCTCTGAATTGTGGACGCACTGTTCGCCTTTTTTTCTTTCTGCAGACGAGACTTTCAGCTACAAAAAACAATTTTATACAGATCGCCATATTGCACCGATAGCTGAACCATGCTAAGTACCCCTACATATCGTTAAATACAAAAAGACTCTTACTCAATTACACTGCTCTTCCACTGAGGACAGAAGCTTGAATATTAGAGCGTGAAACCGATCTCGATTCCAGCAGTATATCACCGCATACCATGTCGATGTAGTAAACATAAAACTCATATCATGTGCCATACAAAATCTCCCCTTTTACGTCATTCATCCATATACCGCGATGACAGACAGCATAAGCACATGAACAATAGGAATACATGTGGCACTAGATAATGTACTTCCTGCGAGGTCGGGTAGTCATCCACTCCCAGTGCGTGACCAGAGTGCCCTCAGTGGATCGAAGTCACTCTGTGATCTGCTGTGCAAAGACAGGTTCGTTTCTAAATGGCACAATCACGTTACTGATTCAGCACCCGACCTGCTTGATTGCTTGCTTTTCTACAAACCTCCAGACACTGTGTAAGAGGTCCATAATTCGAGAACTTGTTGCTAGGGCACTCGAGCTGATGTAATTTCGATGTATTGCTCACGCGCTGCCTGCGATATGTAAGCTAGAAGAGAATCTGAGACCAAAGAGTAGTATTGACTGCAGTAGGAACTGCGTAGCAGTAGCAGTTAGTTGTTGCTAGCGAGCAGTCGTGTCTGGTGTATCGTGTTGGCTGGGCCGGTCGTGTGCAGCGATGGCAGAGCCTGAGCGTTATAGGATAAGGTAAAAGCAGCCTCGCGCATATGTAGTATTGTTAATCAAGTCCCATGTAAATGTTTAAAAAAAGATCTGTTAATAATAATCTTTCTCATAAAAAGTAACTTTTGACATTAATCTCAATTCAAACAATTCAATAATTTCTCCAATCCTTGGCCATCCCGATTATTGAAAAGAAAAATCAGTTCTTCCCTTATATATAAGACAAATCTATCGGCCAGCATTGCACTTAGCTGCACCAGAAAAAATATCTTATAGGAGCAGATATATACGCGTTATCCGGCGACCTAATTAAGGTAAGATTTTTCAGCTTATTCAGAATGATGTATCAGGGCCATGACGCAGCATTGCTGACGTCCAAAATTTACAAAGTTAATTTGACTGTCAATTATTGAAAGGTTATAGGTTTGTCACATTGTATTATATTTTCACTGTTGGGTAGTTACGCTAAATGAGAGTATTATTCATATTCATATTATTTTATTTTTGTGGGGAGGTTACACTTGGCGACCCTGCCAGTCTCGTATTTTTGTGAATTTCTGAGAAGTGGTCAGCTATATATCTGCTCTTATTTACTTAATATTAAAAGTAGTTAGCATCTGGCGCAACGCATTTAGTAATTTATCACTTTTTCTTTCACAGATCATCGGCAATTTATTGCTCTTTGTTGTAACTGTATTTGTTCCATTTTTGCTTTGTCTTTGTTTGATTTTGTGCTTAACTTTGAGTTGTGAAAATGCCGCGCAAAACTGCTAACAGTGCATCGCGATGTGCAAGGAGTGAAAAAGCTGACTCGAATAATTTGACTGATAACACTAGCGACACTCAGTGTAATAGTGATAATCCTCTAATTACAGATAATCAGTGTGAGTCGATCACTAGTAATGATTTTGATGCTAATGATGAGAAAACAAATTCAATTGTGTCCTCTGTTAATTTAACGACAATTGATGACGTGGCACGTTCCGTTACAATGATCGCTGTCCAGTTTGAAACACCTGATTTGCCAAATTTACGTAGCGAACAGATAATTGTTTCTGACGAAGGTGACCAATATACACAAAGCACATCAGATTTATTTGATTCCGCTGTAGTGACCAACACGGCACATCCGATTAGCAAACCTTTTTGTGAATCAGACAATGACTAAATGGTTATACAAAACGTGACACATGCAGATACACCATCACACAGCACAGAGAATACAGCAGGTAATTTTGGCATGGATCGAGTTATGGCATTATTGCTATAACTTAATGAAAATCTCAAACAACAAATTAATGAATCGAACATACAACTTAATGAAAATCTCAAACAACAAATTAATGAATCGAACAAACAACTTAATGAAAAACTAGACAACAATTCCAAACAGTCGAATGAAAAACACGACAGGTCGATCAAAGAAATTACTGAGAACTTTAAACATATTAATGAACAGATTGCAGCCGTTGCAGTACAATGTCATGATACTAAAGAACAATCACGTGAGGAAATTAAGGCTTGTGCTAGGAGTAGTAGTGAAGAAATTAGATCCGTTGCACAAGAATTAAGTAGTACACATGCAGCCACAATTAAACTACTTAGAGATGAAATTAGTTCAGTCGCTAAACAATGTTCTGAAAACGCAACACAGTTACGCGACGAGTTTAAACTAATGTCAGCAGAACTTTCACACACGCTGGACGCGAAAGTAGACAAGAAATTCGAACAACAGAACAGCCTAATTGACGAACGTTTTAATCACCACCTACGAAACAGTGAAACGCGTTACCTTAAATTCATACAGGAACAAAACAAAGTAAAGAAACAAGTCATGGAAACAATTACTGCACAGAGACAGGAACATAAGCTTAAATTATTTACGAAAGCAAAAACATACGTAGACAATAACATTGCTACAGTATCAGACGAAATCAATACTATTAAACAGTTGAACACCGAACTGCATGATGAATTCTCCAATCTTAAAACAAAAACAGACACACACACAGTAGACTTTCAGACAATGACCAACAGACTTGAACAATTAGAATTAATACAGGATCCCGATGCCATTAAAGCAGACGTTAAGAAATTGAACAAAACTACCCGTAAAATCCAAAAACAAATTAATGCTTGTGACACTAAAAATGATGATCAGGTTAAAGCACTGACTGAAAAATTTGATGAATTGGCCAGTCGTATTGACGTTATTGAAAATAACAATGACACCAAATCAGACGATACGTCACCAGTTTCATTTAATCAAACACCCGAATTCCAAAATTTACAGCAGACGATTAGTGAGATAGGTTCGTCAAATAATACATTATGTAGAAAATTGCCATCTTTACAGCACGAATTGACGGAGATGAAAAATATTTCAGCCTTTAACACATCACAGCTTACGCCACTTTCCGAACATTTCTCACACTCACACAGCCAGTACAATTTAGGTAATTTACAGAGAGTACGTGACTTAGATTCCGAACAATCACAGACAAACAGATTATCATACAGTCCTGAACTTGTTCAGACATTCAGAGACGAAAATTTTGATTACAAGCACTTTCTGTCCGTTAGGAAATTTAAGGTATTTAAAAATGACAGAACACAGATTCACCCCTTGGATTGGATACAACAATTTAGCTTTGCTTTTCCACCAACTTGGACCGTGACGCACAAACTTGAATTTATTTGCAGTTTTTTGGAAGGCGAACCGGTAACTCGTATGAGACCGATCGCGAGACAGTGCTACTCGGTAGAAGAATTTCAGAATGCCTTTCTGTCAGCGTATTGGTCGAAGACGACACAGCGAGGAATCAAGGATCAATTAATTAGCTTACCAAATTATGAGAACTCAAATTTTCCCACTGTCACGCAGTTTTTTGAGCACATGGTCCAACAAAACCAATACTTCAGTGAGCCATACAGTGAATCAACACTTATCCAATTATGTATTTCTAAATTACCACGATCGTTAAGAGTATCACTTTTAGCAGGTCAGCAGAAAGAAAATATTTCGGCATTCAGAGATCTGTTACAGCTTTTGGAAGTTCAGCAATCAGACTATTCCTTCATTAACAAAAATTTTTCACAACATAACCAAGGCAAACAAGCATACGGAAATCACGATTAGCCACGCTATTTTAATAGCAAAGGTGATAGACGGTCCAGGAATGACAACCACCAGAACTTTGAGAACAGACAAAATTTTAATTATCAGTATCCTCATAGTTATCAGCAACAGCAAAGACATTTTGGCAACAATAGAGGCTTTTCCCCAGAACATCAACAAAACCAGTCGGTTAGCATACCTAACCAACAATGTAGTCTGCAAGGTCAACCAAGCTTTAATGTTTCGGCGCCTACACGTATAGCGTCGGCTCCACCAAATAGTAACACACAGCAACAAGGAAATCACTTCGTACAGAGAACACATCATTTCAATTCCTACTGCAACGCGCCGTATAGCAACGATTATTATGACAGACGTAAAAGTAATGAGCACAGTTTTCAGCATAACAGTCGGTCTTACCAGCAGCAGAATCATCCGCGACAACAGATTAGCATGAATGAACCAGACAGTAGATATCATCCCCAACGTAATACGTCAGGGAGAAATAACAGAACAGTACAAATAGTGGAAATGCCACAGCGTCCTCCCGCAGATAACAGCACGTCAGATAGAATTTGACTAGATACAGCACAGATTGAACCTTCCAGCGATGTAAGCAATACTTTTGATACACAGACTCTTGTTCACTAAAATGTTATTACTTTTGACGACATCCGAGACACTCTTTTGCATGAAAAACCAGCTATTCAAAAAACCATTTCCCACCCTGTCATTGAAGTAAAGATTGGATCAACCACATTTTCAGCAGTAATCGACTCTGGATCACCTATGTCAGTTATAAATGAGGAAACTTTCAACGCTTGTAACAAAGAGAATACTTATCCTACATTACCATTAGGCAAAACTAAAGTAAAAGGAGCAGTATCTGGTAAAAGAGTAGATGTAAAATTACAGACACAATTATCATTTTGTATTGCAGGTCATACGTTCCACTCAAATTTTTGGATTGTTCCCTTATTGACAACAGACGTTATTTTAGGTACGAACTTTTTGGTACAACAAGAAGCAATTATTGACTTTCAAAATTCCTATTTAATGTTAAAGGATGAAAATCTACAACTGGCATTAGATTTTCAGCACTCTTTATCTGCAGAAGAACAAACAATTAATCGGACAGAGGTCATTTCTGCATCACGTAACAGAGACTGTCATTCCACATTGTTCACAGATACGTTCGTACACAACAATAATATATCAGACGAAGCCGACTATGACGTTATGCAAATGATTTCTGATAAACAGAGCAGCGCAAATACAGACGACGAACGTACGCAACTACGCAAAATTCTTTTACAGCAAGCTCCAGTTTTTGACAACATCCCTGGTACTATGTCCGGTTTTATGTATGAATTTCAAGTTAAACAGCACGACACGTTTAAAGCCAAACATTATCCCATTCCGTATATTCACAGAGAATTGCAAGCTATGCATGACCAAGGTATTATTGAACCAGCAGCTAGTCCGTACATAAACCCGCTCCATATTGTTAAGAAAAAGGATGGCTCACTTCGCCTCGTACTTGATTCGCGTCACATCAATGACATTATTATTAATGAAACAGATCGCCCACAAACACTAGAAGAACTTCTACAGAAATTTCGTGCCACTGCTATATATTCCACATTAGATTTGAGATCGGGATTTTGGCAAATTCAGCTCCATCCGAACTGCAGAAAGTACACAGCATTTCTCTGTTTTGGTAACTGTTATCAATTTTGCAAATTACCGTTCGGTTTAACAATTTCTTCAGCACCATTTATTCGCGGTTTGAATACTATACTTCCGACAGAACTTAAAGACAGAATCACAACGTATGTAGACGACATTCTTATTGCAGAAGCTAATTGGTCTGAACACAATTTGATTCTGGAACAACTGTTGCAAACTTTTCGTGCACAAGGACTCACAGTTAATCTTAGCAAATCACACTTTGGCAAAACTTCTATAAAATTTCTTGGACATGTAATTTCAGCAGAAGGCATTGCGCCTGACAAGGAAAAACTTCAAGCTTTAAGTGACATTACTGTTCCAACGACGAAGAAACAACTACGCAACTTTCTGGGTTAATTAACTTTTTCCGTAAATTTATTCACTACTCTGCTTTAGACACCCCTAGATTATGCCAACTGACGGGTAAAAACACTATCTGGTCCTGGCATAGCCAAGCGCAGTCTCAATTTGTCAATCTTAAACAAGCTTTGATGAATGCACCACTTTTATCACACCCAGATCTCACTAGAAATTTTTCCGTTGCCACCGACAGTTCTAACACAGCTTTAGGCGTACACATTTTTCAGGAAATTGAAGAAGAAGCTAATACAGTAATTAAAAACATCGCTTTTGCAAGTCGCGTTCTGTCACCTGCTGAACACAATTATTCTGTTACAGAACTTGAAACATTATGTGTTGTATGGGCATTTACCCGATTTAGGCATTTTCTTTATGGAAGACATACTACCGTTTACACAGACCATAGAGCTATCCAGTTTTTACTTTCCGCTAAATTTACACATGACAGATTAAGCAGATGGAAACTGTATTTACAGGAATTTAATTTTACAATTGTTCACATTCCCGGAACACAAAATATTGTAGCAGACGCACTATCCCGTTCTTTCTGCAACAATCAGCAAGACATCGCAACCAACTTCTGCCAAGCAAATTCTAGCGTCATGTATATTCAACAAGTCGCATTTGAAAATTTCATTTCATCGTCATTACGAGACACAGCATAAGAGCAGAGTAAAGACAACGTATGGAAAGAAATTAAACACCTTTGGCAAGATAAGAATAACGTTACCATTAGAAACCATTACACGGTACGCAATAACATTCTGTTTCGCCGCTCTCACCCTGACGGAAACAACTGGTTTTATGCATTCCTGACGGACTTGTTAACGTATTAATTTGGTATACTCATTTAAGTTACGCACATTATGGTGCCAGAAAATGTTTTCTTATACTGAGACAAAACTGTTATTTTGCCAACATGGAGAAACGTATTCGACGAGTTTTAGCGTCATGTAAAATCAGCCAGAAAGCTAAATCACACACGACTTCACATATTCCTCAGTTACATCCCATTGTACCTGTTAAATTGAGACACATGGCCGCTGTAGACATTTTTGGACCGATTCCCAGAACTAATAGAGGTTTTTGCTACATCTTTGTCGCTGTTGAACTCACTTCGAAATTTGTTACCTTCACTCCGTTACGCAAAGCTACTGCTAAATCTATTTCGAATGCATTTGTAAAACATTTTTTATTTCATGTAGGGCATGTATTGAAAGTAATTTCCGACAGTGGACCACAATTTCGATCTGCGATATGGACACGTATGTTACGAGCTAGAAACATTTCTCCGATCTATATATTCAAGTATCACGCTTCTTCGAACCCTTGTGAACGACTGATGAAAGAAATTGGTAAACTGTGTAGAATGTACTGCCATAAAAGACATATTGATTGGGATACACACATACACTCATTCCAGGATGTAATTAACTCCATACCAAATGAATGCACTATGCTATCTGCGACTGTTATATTGAAAAATGTTGAACCACCTAACAAAATCAAACAATTAGTATCCTTTCCTACATCTCGTCGACTACGCCACCATGAAGTAATTGATATTGCGCTCAACAACATTAAACGTGCCGCAGAGCGCCGGAGAAGACAGCAAAAACAGGTTTGTACACGCCGTGACTTTCACATTGGACAGAAGATATTAGTACGCACACACTATTTATCCAACAGAGGAAAGAGTAGATGCAGTAAATTTGAACTTATATACGCAGGTCCATACAGAATTCGCAGCATTCCTCATCCCAATGTGGTACATGTTGAAACTTTGAGAACCAGAAAAAGCAAAGGCAATCACCATATTTCCAATATTAAACCCTTTATTGAATGAAAATACATTACGATCTATCACACTGTACCGCCATTTCCTGGTATTTGTATGACCACTCACACAATTATATTTATGTGATTATTTACTGATGATTATCATTTTTTTCCTGGCAAGTGCCCGGCAAGGTAAGGTTAGCAGGTCGCTTTTCTTGTCGCTATATATCAGACCGTGCACATTTTCGATTTTGTGTATGTATGATTGTTTTCCTATCGAAAGTAGAATTTTTGTCTGTATGCACTATGAAATCTTTAAGATGTAACAAACAACAGTTGACTTTGACATTTTTCCTTATGATATCTCAACATCTTGACTATTTTACATTTTTTGCTACTACATTATGATACTGTGTGTACATTTTTTGCACTTGAAAACTGTCTATGATTTTGACCTAATATGTTTTCTGTCATGCTATGCTGTATGCTTAACTATATTACTAGAAACAAGTTTTCATTTAATGGGTATATGTACTAAATGCAAGATATTAATCCTTATTCATCATTTTTCAGAAACCAATACCGTGTAAAAGAAATGAATTAAACAACCACAGTGGTTTACTATGAAGTGGAAATTTTACCATCAGAATGAACGAAAGAAAATGCAATACTATGTCATGAAGAGTAAATGGATCAGAATTAACAAGCATTAACCAGAATATACCTTACACATCGTATGATAGCAGTCTTGACTAATTATTTTTCTTTCAGAATACAAGGCGATTGATGCAGACTGTCAGACAGAACTACAGATGTTAATTTTAGTGATGAAATATGCTAGAAGTAAGAAACTCTAAACTGTATGAAGTAATGAATGATAGTGAATAATTGTATGAAGTAAATGGTAATATGAATATGTATAATGAAGTGTCTATTTTTTGCAGATGATGATAAATGATGATGAATAGTTATATGAAGAATATGGTGATATGAATAATGAAGTTTTTCTTTGCAGATGATATAATGATGTTTATATATTTACTGTTAGTTAAGAAATGCTCTGTAGTTAATTAATTATTTGTTGCAGTTCCTTTTGATAGTATGTCTTATGTCGCACAGTATAATGACTGAATGTTTTGGAAAAGACAGCTAGAGTACATACATATTAAGTACACGTTTCATTACCAGTTAATTCAAAGTTCACTATTTTTCAGCATAATACACATTTCTTCTTTCAGGCTCAATAATTCATTTTGTATTTTTTCCAGGAGAAACTTTTCGTGGCATAACATGCTATAAGTAGTTAGTTATTAAACCTGTTCTAGTACTTGCATTTTTTTACCCACTTGTGTCTATCATTTATGAATGTGATCACATATACTGTACTTGTTTCATAACCTTGCTACAGCTGACTCATGACGAATGATGTTAATAATCCTTATTTCCAGCAATAAGTCAAAAGCAAATATTTTCATGCCCCAGCAATTAATTATCGAACCCAGTGCAATGCATTGCTAGCAAAAAAAAAAAAAAAAAAAAGGAAAAAAGATATTATTGCGAGTCCCAACTATTTCCAGTATACAACTAAATAATGCTACCAGGTTAAGATATATTTTTAGTCCTAAAGATAATGCAAATTTTCTGTGTATTGATTCCATTATGTCTATATATTATTGGACTACCTACCTTGAGTAATAGTTCCAATGTCTTACGTTTTAAATATGTCTTATGTCACTTACATAATATCGTATATAAAGACGAGTAACTTGATGCTACACTCAATAACTCCTGTTTTAAATGATGACTTGTGAATAACAGTGAATAATGTTTTGCAACTAACCAATGAAAGTCAGTAACTCAATAACTCCTGTTTCAAATGATGACTTGTGAATAACAATGAATAATGTTTTGTAACACTATGTGAATACTTTGTAACTGGCCAATGAATGTCACTGATTCAGTCAGATGAGTTATGAATAGTGTTTCGTAATACTCAATATTGTTCATATCGGTTGATACACTAGTGTAATTCTATGATGACTAGCATAAGACTTAATTTGTCCTTCACCTTCTGACCTAATTACTGCAATATCCGTTTATCCTGTCCATCCTCATGATCATGGAGCACTATATTGGTTTTTTTCGCACTAATTCTACGTTGCTGTAAGACTATGGATTCTACAAGAATATGGTGTTGACATATCAAGCTGTCCACCACCTTGAACGATGGACATGTTATTATGGTCCTACTGTTTGGTGTACCTAATGTACTACCAAAATGATAACATTGAATATTAATACAACATTTCAGTGTCTTGGCTACACTGATAAATACTTCAGGGAAGAGAACTTCAGATTGTCTCACTTGGTGTTGTGCTTCTGTAGAAAGATATGGAGCTTCAGTTCAGCTACGTGCAACCTACTGTGCTACAACCATGATGCAATCCTTCCCATTCCTTTCCTAGTTCCTGTAAAATAGTAAAGGCTATACAGTGCATTTAAATTCTTGTAAAATGATACGTTTTGTACTCAGTGCGTGTGCACTCTATTTTGTTAATATATTTTGTACACATTGTGTATATACTTTGTCATTTCTGAATATGTTTTGTACTCAGTGCGGTCGAACTCTATTTTGTTAATATATTTTGTACTCATTGTGTAAATACTTCGTCATTTCTGAATATGTTTTGGTACTCAGTGCATGTGCACTCTAATTTCTTAATATGTTCTGTACTTATCAATGATGTATATACTCTGTGATTGTAGCCTTAGTAAACGAAATAGATTATAGAAAAATTTGTTGCTCATGGCAAGTCCAATTGACTCACCATCGCTGCCAAATTTTTGCCCCCCAGTGGAGGGTTATGTAAGAGGTCCATAATTAGAGAACTTGTTGCTAGCGCACTCGAGCTGATGTAATTTCGATGTATTGCTCACGCGCTGCCTGCGATATGTAAGCTAGAAGAGAATCTGAGACCAAAGAGTAGTATTGACTGCAGTAGGAACTGTGTAGCAGTAGCAGTTAGTTGTTGCTAGCGAGCAGTCGTGTCTGGTGTATCGTGTTGGCTGGGCCGGTCGTGTGCAGCGATGGCAGAGCCTGAGCGTTATAGGATAAGGTAAAAGCAGCCTCGCCCATATATAGTATTGTTAATCAAGTCCCATGTAAATGTTTAAAAAAAAAGATCTGTTAATAATAATCTTTCTCATAAAAAGTAAGTTTTGACATTACTCTCAATTCAAACAATTCAATAATTTCTCCGATCCTTGGCCATCCCGATTATTGAAAAGAAAAATCAGTTCTTCCCTTTTATATAAGACAAATCTGTCGGCCATCATTGCACTTAGCTGCGCCAGAAAAAAATATCTTATAGGAGCAGATATATACGCATTATCCGGCGACCTAATTAAGGTAAGATTTTTCAGCTTATTCAGAATGATGTATCAGGGCCATGACGCAGCATTGCTGACGTCCAAAATTTACAAAGTTAACTTGACTGTCAATTATTGAAAGGTTATAGGTTTGTCACATTGTATTATATTTTCAATGTTGGGTAGTTACGCTAAATGAGAGTATTATTCATATTATTATATTTTATTTACTGTGGGGAGGTTACAACTGGGATTACAAGAAAACATGCAATTTCACATGGTCTTCCATAGTATTATTACATTTACGCGATACATCTTGATATTAAGCACATAGCAGCATCCTACCGATCTCTCGCCCAACTCCGAAAGTGTAAACTGGAAATTATTTCTCTGCAAAACCGAAACTTTAGCGAGGTAGTATGTGCTGTGAACTACTGAATACTAGAAACTTATCCCGTCTGCAAAGACCTATACGTCAGAAGAAGGAAAAGAATAGAGGTAACTGGTATTTCCACTCGGGAATACTGATGTCGGTGATGTAATATACTCCAAATTATCCCTATAATTTGCAAAGACAACTAAGGTGTTTCTCATGTCTAGAGAATGAGCAAACATGTATTCCACCTGTCTTGCACCTCCTAGATGCGCACACCACAATCGATGTTCTCTCAACTAAATAAAGACGCATTATGTGAAGAAGCTGTCAACCGAACAATTTACATGGGAATGGATAATGACCTTGTGCAAACACATATCCATGTTGACTCTTCTCAGATATCCACATGATCACGATAGCTACCCAACAAATACTAGTTTTCTATTTGGCTGTCTACAGGATGATATGGTTGAGCCAGCTACATTACTTCTCCCAAAAGACGTCTCCATTTGGACAGCTCCTGTCATTAACGGGAAACGTGAATCGTTACCACCACAGGACACCAGTGACACATACCAAGTATCCCTAGACAGAACTATCGTAGGAAATCGGTCACCGATTACTTATAATTACTTATAATTAAATGTTACAATCGCGTCTCAATTGAACGACATTCAACTATGTCTGAAGTACTGGAAATACACCATGCTGCCAGTTGTGGCTGAGGAAATAGAAATATCTGTACCATTCTCACGACTTTACATTCTCTTACCTTTGCTACCACATTATTCCACGACAAACCCATACTTCCTTATGATTGGACATCATTTCCTTTGCACATGTCAGCACACAAACACTTACTTTTAAAGCCAGATGCGCAAGGCGCACCTATCACACACCCCCTACTACTAAGTATAATACTTCTCCAATAAATGATTGCCGGCGATAAGAAATAATACTGACCAAGAATCAACGATGGTGGACATATCTCGCAAGTTTCCTTATGAGCAGTAACACTGCATCGTAGAAAGAGAGGCGTAATCGTCTTACAAACCGCCAGATATTAAAAAACACAACCATATTACCATCACAATCGGTCTTTTTTCTACAGGTGCATACAAGTATCCATGTTAAAAGCTATACTAGCTTTATAAATTTATGTATGCGTTTCCTCTGAATGAAGTGGTTTTTTTCCAGACAAATACCGTAACACTAAATACAGACAGTGGTCGCCGGATTGCATAGTATCAGACCAACAGTGCAGTTACACCTCTCTGACAGTGCAACCTCCTAACGAAATTACCGACTTTTGAAAGTGATCCGGCTAAGGAGCGTGGTATGAAACAGTTATTTGCAACTCCCTCACATTGCTGCCACCAGATGTTTCTTCAGTATTTGTAATGCATTCTGTCTCGATGCCATGTCAGAGGTTTGGTGATATATCGACTGGGCTATAGGCGATGGTTGATTGAGAAGCATAACAAGCAGTGATAGATGGTGTGCTGACTAAGGTCGTAAGAAATGTACACTAGCTTTTCAGATCTCTAGTGTTACGTTTTCGGTAGAAATGCTGTCTGGGGTTTGGAACCAAGTCTTACGATTCAACTACATACCTGAGTTGTATCCTATGGAGAAATCCTTTAATGATTACAGCCACTAGTGAATAAGATTTCTGGCACTCTCATTTCTGGGACGAATCACTTTTCTTAAACATATCTGCTACAGTAAAATTCCAGCGTGGTTTTAGGTAGTCACTATGCATCTTGCAATTGCCCCTCTAGTTCTTCACTACCATCCCCTTAGCTTAGCGCATATGATCTTTCCAATGTAAGTAGGAAGTGAGAAGAAGTCGGAGAAGAATCTACCAAATTCTTCAAACTATGTACAAACAGGCTAAGCTGAGTTACTGCGACAGGATTGTGTTTTAACCATTAGATGGATATGGAACTGGAAGAAGGACCAGAGTTTTGATACTACACTGTGGTGCGCCACCAAACTACATACGTTCTACAGATCCACGTCCCTAAGTCCCATACAAGTCGATCACTCAACATCCTGTCATTGTTATTTTGTACCATCCAACAGAGAAACATTACGAACTACAAAACTCGACTAACTTCATTCAATAGAGAGCTCGATAAGACTTTTACCTGATCTCTCTCCTACCATATATTGAAAACAAATACCGTCTGCTTTCTGGCATAGAGCACATGTAACCACCCTAATAAATATACAGTTATTGAACCAATGCCCAGACCAGTGTAAAGGTGCATCGCCCAAAGTGTAGGAGGATGACCGTATCCCACAAGCTTTACTATAAGTCAAAGAACCCTCACTGTGACCCTTTGTCGTTGTTTGAAACGTTGTTTCTTTCGTCTGTAACATTCTTTGTACACAACTTTTTTTTTTTTTTTTTTTTTTTTTTTTTACGCCACGACTTCGTGGTCTGTGGCAGGTTCTAAACTGACATTAACACTTTCTGATCCATTGCTTCTCACAGAACACTAGACATCGCATGGTATAAGTCACGTTGCTGCTGTTGCTACCATAACACACCACGCACACTGGGTGGTTTTAAATGAAAGACAGCTACAATGTAAGGAAACTGCAATTTAAACTCATCTGTTACAAAGACAGCTAAGGGCTCTGCTTTCCATTTCGAGTGATTCCTCATATTGCCGTCATGTGCGAGATCACTTTTGGTTCTAGCCATTTCCTAAAATTGTTTCCTCTCTACCAAAACTGTTCTTCCAACTCAAACAAGCTCTGTCATTAGGTCATTATGTGGTAACCAACAGTGTACTATGGAACTGAATGGAAAAGACACCGTCGATTTACTGTAATAATAAGGTTCACAGTTGATAGTGCAAACAATTTTAACAGTCTTGCAGTAATTTCTACACAGACCCATGATGTGACAGTATGTTCATAATTTCACTATTATAGTTAAACCGCCCCTTCGCTACTTTGCGAGTATAATTGACAATGTAGATAGATGACTGTGCAGTACCTCCATTCATTGTTAACTCTCGAACATATACATCAGGAAAGTTTACCAGACATACTTCTAGCACCTCGAGCATAGTGCTTAATTTACGATCTATATCTGGTTGGGAGTCACAGAGCATTCTCACAGGCTTAGGATAAGAGTAGAGACTGAAAGACCCCCTCACAATGTCTTTGTTTGACTAACCCGCTCTGCAGCACCGTTATCGATTTGAACTGCAGCTGATCAGAAGAAGACCGCTACACTCTGCATCTCGCGAATGAATGGAGCTTGCCAAGTTCTCGCCCATCGAAGTGCACAAGATTTCGCTAGATGCCTCTTATCATGTGTACCCCCCCCCCCCCCCCATGAACCATGGACCTTGCCGTTGGTGGGGAGGCTTGCGTGCCTCAGCGATACAGATAGCCGTACCGTAGGTTCAACCACAACGGAGGGGTATCTGTTGAGAGGCCAGACAAACATGTGGTTCCTGAAGAGGGGCAGCAGCCTTTGCAGTACTTGCAGGGCAAAAGTCTGGATGATTGACTGATCTGGCCTTGTAACAATAACCAAAACGGCCTTGCCGTGCTGGTACTGCGAACGGCTGAAAGCAAGGGGAAACTACGGCCGTAATTTTTCCCGAGGGCATGCAGCTTTACTGTATGATTAAATGATGATGGCGTCCTCTTGGGGAAAATATTGCGGAGGTAAAATAGTCCCCCATTCGGATCTCCGGGCGGGGATTACTCAAGAGGATGTCGTTATCAGGAGAAAGAAAACTGGCGTTCCACGGATCGGAGCGTGGAATGTCAGATCCCTTAATCGGGCAGGTAGGTTAGAAAATTTAAAAAGGGAAATGGATAGGTTAAAGTTAGATACAGTGGGAATTAGTGAAGTTCGGTGGCAGGAGAAACAAGACTTCTGGTCAGGTGACTACAGGGTTATAAACACAAAATCAAATAGGGGTAATGCAGGAGTAGGTTTAATAATGAGTAGGAAAATAGGAATGCGGGTAAGCTACTACAAACAGCATAGTGAACGCATTCTTGTGTCCAAGATAGATACGAAGCCCACACCTACTACAGTAGTACAAGTTTCTATGCCAACTATCTCTGCAGATGACGAAGAAATTGAAGAAATGTATGATCAAATAAAAGAAATTATTCAGATAGTGAAGGGAGATGAAAATTTAATAGTCATGGGTGACTGGAATAAAAGAGAGAGAAGGAAACATAGTAGGTGAATATGGACTGGGGCAAATAAATGAAAGAGGAAGCCGCCTGGTAGAATTTTGCACAGAGCACAACTTAATCATAGGTAACACTTGGTTCAAGAATCATAAAAAAAGGCTGTATACATGGAAGAAGCCTGGAGATACTGAAAGGTTTCAGATAGATTATATAACGGTAAGACAGAGATTTAGGAACCAGGTTTTAAATTGTAAGACATTTCCTGGGGCAGATGTGGACTCTGACCACAATCTATTGGTTATGACCTGTAGATTAAAACTGAAGAAACTGCAAAAAGGTGGGAATTTAAGGAGATGGGACATGGATAAAGTAAAGGAACCTGAGGTTGTACAGAGTATCAGGGAGAGATTAAGGGAGCAATTGACAGTAATGGGGGAAAGAAATACAGTAGAAGAAGAATGGGTACATTTGAGGGATGAAGTAGTGAAGGCAGCAGATGATCAAGTAGGTAAAATGACGAGGGCTAGTAGAAATCCTTGGGTAACAGAAGAAATATTGACTTTAATTGATGAATCGAGAAAATATAAAAATGCAGTAAATGAAGCAGGCAAAAAGGAATATAGACAACTCAAAAATGAGATCAACAGGAAGTGCAAAATGGCTAAGCAGGGATGGCTAGAGGACAAATCTAAAGATGTAGAGGCTTGTATCACTAGGGGTAAGATAGATATTGCCTACAGATGAGAGAACCACTTGTATGAACATCAAGAGCTCAGATGGAAAACCAGTTCTAAGCAAAGAAGGAAAAGCAGAAAGGTGGAAGGAGTATGTAGCGGGTCAATACAAGGGCGATGTACTTGAGGACAATATTATGAAAATGGAAGAGGATGTAGATGAAGACGAAATGGGAGATTCGATACTGCGTGAAGAGTTTGACAGAGCACTGAAAGACCTGAGTCGAAACAAGGCTCCCGGAGTAGACAACATTCCATTGGAACTACTGACGGCCTTGGGAGAGTCAGTCCTGACAAAACTCTACCATCTGGTGAGCAAGATGTATGAGACAGGCGAAATACCCTAAGACTTCAAGAAGAATATAATAATCCCAATCCCAAAGAAAGTAGGTGTTGACAGATGTGAAAATTACCGAACTATCAGTTTAATAAGTCACAGCTGCAAAATACTAACGCAAATTCTTTACAGACGAATGGAAAAACTAGTAGAAGCCGACCTCGGACAAGATCAATTTGGATTCCGTAGAAATGTTGGAACACGTGAGGCAATACTGACCCTACGACTTATCTTAGAAGCTAGATTAAGGAAGGGCAAACCTACATTTCTAGCATTTGTAGACTTAGAGAAAGCTTTTGAAAATGTTGACTGGAATACTCTCTTTCAAATTCTGAAGGTGGCAGGGGTAAAATACAGGGAGCGAAAGGCTATTTACAATTTCTACAGAAACCAGGTGGCAGTTATAAGAGTCGAGGGGCACGAAAGGGAAGCAGCAGTTGGGGAGTGAGACAGGGTTGTAGCCTATCCCCGATGTTATTCAATCTGTATATTGAGCAAGCAATAAAGGAAACATAAGAAAAGTTCGGAGTAGGTATTAAAATCCATGGAGAAGAAATAAAAATTTTGGGGTTCGCCGATGACATCGTAATTCTGTCAGATATAACAAAGGACTTGGAAGAGCAGTTGAACGGAATGGATAGTGTTTTGAAAGGAGGATATAAGATGAAAATCAACAAAAGCAAAACGAGGATAATGGAATGTAGTCGAATTAAGTCGGGTGATGCTGAGGGAATTAGATTAGGAAATGAGACACTTAAAGTAGTAAAAGAGTTTTGTTATTTGGGGAGCAAAATAACTGATGATGTTCGAAGTAGAGAGGATATAAAATGTAGACTGGCAATGGCAAAGAAAGTGTTTATGAAGAAGAGAAATTTGTTAACATCGAGTATAGATTTAAGTGTCAGGAACACATTCCTGAAAGTATTTGTATGGAGTGTAGCCACGTATGGAAGTGAAAATTGGGCGATAAATAGTTCGGACAAGAAGAGAATAGAAGCTTTCGAAATGTGGTGCCACAGAAGAATGCTGAAGATTAGGTGGATAGATCACATAACTAATGAGGAAGTATTGAACGGGATTGGGAAGAAGAGAAGCTTGTGCCACAACTTGACCAGAAGAAGGGATCGGTTGGTAGGACATGTTTTGAGGCATCAAGGGATCACCAATTTAGTATTGAAGGGCATCGTGGAGGGTAAAATCGTAGAGGGAGACCAAGAGATGACTACACTAAGCAGATTCAGAAGGATGTAGGTTGCAGTGGGTATTGGGAGATGAAGAAGGCTTGCACAGGATAGAGTAGCATGGAGAGCTGCATCAAACCAGTCGCAAGACTGAAGACCACAATAACAACAACATCATGTGTATAGTAGTAGATTTGAAAGTGTTATAATGTAATAGCAGACGGTGAAGAAGAACAAGAGACGCCTGATTTTTATGCGCGATGGAGCTCCATACAGATGGAGTTCGAAGCATTTTTACGTAAATCAACCAAGTTATCAATTTGAAAATATTATAGCAGAGTGTAGGATCGGTACATGGAAGGTACTGGTAAGGGAGTACATGAACACAAGTACTCCTAAGGCTACAACGTTCCACACTTAAAACGGGTTATAATATTAGATCGCTTCAGTTTCCGACCTATCAGTCGTGTGGAATGCAGCACTGTTAATATCCCAGAGGAAGAAGTATGTTTCCAACTCATGCCATACATCCTGCTTGCAGGTTTCTCTACGTGAAACTACGGTAACAAAGTGTACAACGAAAAAACTACTTCTTTAAAACAGTGGCTCTGTGTGGTACATGCACAATGTAGCTTTCCAGACATGTGTAGCGTTCACTGTTCACATCCGATCTCGGTTTTGGAAATTATTCCACGCCCAATTCAGACCTGTATAAAATGATCGTTAGCAACGGAGAATACATCTTACCAGGAAACATATAAACGCATAGCAGTGGCTTCCGACATCTGAAATTACAAGTCATACCGCCACTAACTCTGTAAGTAGCACATCTGTCAAGCAGATATATATATATATGGATATTGCAGTGTCTCACAAACACCTATCGCTAACTCAGTTATTAAACTGAAGTATCTATTGTATACCCAAGATGCGACAAGGGAATGGAGTACATAGCATAAATCGTCTTTCGTTTAGCGGAATGTGTCACGTTTCTTCACACAAGAGATGAAGTCCTCTGATGATGAAATCCTTTCCAACCTAGGTTGGAAAGTGTGCGTGGGTGACTAACAAATTTTTACAACTGTTATGAATTTTTAAATCTGTGGAATAGTCACCCACACTATCCGTACATTTTCTTTGAATTCTATTATTTTAAGTAATTAGATGATTGGGGGGGGGGGGGGAATTAAAGAAAAGTAAGGTAAGTTTAAACTTTTATGTTTATTTTAAAATTCATCAGTGTTTAATAGACAGATAACAAATGCTGAGTCTGTCTCAAAGCTGGTACCTGATTTACCATTGAAAATTAATTACGAACAGTGTTACTCAGCGGGGGTTGAATTGGCATAAAATGTGACTTTCAAAGTATAGGAAACAGAAAGAAAAGGAAAGAGGATGGGATACCGCATTCAAACAAGCACACGAAGATAGATCAGGGGTACACAAAAAAAAGGAAATGATCCATCACTAATCCATTCATTTTATGCAAAGAAATTCCGCTCCTGGCTTAGTCGTGTTTCCATTGGATAACGACAGACTAGTATTGAAAGTTTAGACAAAGATCTCGTGTTTCGATATATCCACAATCTTACCAAAATGCTCTATAAAAATCTTTCTAGAAATTGTGAAATAGGAAAACTGCTCGCTATAGTGATAATTAAGGTTGAATACGCGAAATATTACGCAAAAGAGTAACTGAGAGCTAGTTTTGTTATTACAGCACATGTTCCACGTGCACAAGTACATTTGCAGAAAATGTTTAGTTCCACAACTATTTTCAAACATACCCTTAGAAAAATTTATCAATTAATGTACTGGTTAACCCCTTACGTTATTTGAATTTCAAACAGCTGAGCAAAACTGAACGTACTCAGACATTTCCCTCTTCACTTATTCTGATCACCACTAAACTGACACACAATATATTTGGCGCAACGCAATCTGACTTTCAATAATCCCTACAAAAGAATGGCCGTAACTAACAATAACCTATACCTTTCATGAATCACTTACCTCACAAAAATCTTCATTAATCGAACTACTGCAACACAGCTAGCACCAATACTGTCAGCTAAATAAAGGATTCTAACTACTGAAGGAACTAACTACTGATAGGCATAGTTAGCAAATGAAAGATTTTGATAGAGAGCAAACAATGTATTTACCTTAACAGTGTTCAAAAGTCATCCAAAAGTCATATATATGGCATCCACTCTGACACTCTTACAAATTTATTCTTTTTGATAGACACACGTCCAGATCGTCCGCACTCAAAATTCTGCTATCTCTCTCCCCACATCCACCACTGCTGGCGGCTCACCTCTAACTGCGCAACGCTACTACGAGCTGTTCACATCCAACTGCCCAACACTGCAATAGCAAATATTCCAACAATGCAAGCCAGCCACAGACTGCACACATCACAGTCAGTGATATTCATACAGAGCGCTATGTGGCGTTACCAACATAAAAACCTAAACAGCCTACACACAATTTTAATGACGAAATAAAATCCAAACACATTACGTACAACAAAACTTCCTACCTTCGTTAATATAGCCATAGTATTGACCCGATGGCTCGTTAAACAGTTTGTACGAGCACGTGGTACTGTTACTACAAAGCACACACCACGTGGGTTGGGCACACACAGATACACGCACACTCACTGGTCATACCGGACTCGAGAGCCCATTACCGCAACGACGTATTTTCGCCATCTGTCCCTGTCTTGGACTATTTCCTTCCACTCACCTTCAATACCCAGGCTCCTGAAATCAGCCTTCAAATTTTCCTCCCATCTACGCCTCAGTCTCCCCCAGGACGTTTTCCCTCTAGGTGCCCTACCAGTACTCTGCGCGCTGTCCTGCCCTCGTCCATTCGAGCCACGTGACCCGCCCATTGCAGCCTACGTGATTAAATGAAACTGATTGTTTCAGGGCTTGAATAGAGTTCGTGAACCTCTATGGTCTGCAGTTTTCGCCACTCTCCGCTGATGTCATCTTTTTGCTCCGAAAATATTCCTCAAAATTTTGTTTACGAATACTCGAAACGGCTTTTCATTTGGCACACTGAGAGACCAAGTCTCAAACCCATACAGCATAACTGATAGAATAATAGTTCTGTATATTCTATTCTTGAAGTTCCTAGACAATATCTGTGATGAAAGTAATCTATTCAGTGTGAAGTAGCACGCATTTCCCGCCCGTAAGCTGTTCTTCAGTTCGGATTCAATCTCATTTCTCGAAGTGATTTCCACACCTAGATACTGAAATGTGTTCATTTTCTCAAACTGCATGTCTCCAACTCTTAACATTTCCTGATCTAATGCTGTTGGCATTCTAGTAGTAATCAGGTATTTAGTTTTCTCTTCACTTATCCTTAGACCCACATCTTCACAAGCCTCCATTAACGCATTCGCATTTGCTGTTGCAGACTCTTTCCTATCGTTAATGATGTTTACATCATCTGTATACCATAATATCTTAATATTTCAACTCCACACCCTATGAATTATCTGTTGTGTTTCGTACAACATATTCTAGGACTAAATTAAAAAGTAGCGGAGACAGGACATCTCCCTGCTTAAGTCCGTTCTTTATTACAAATTCTTCTGACTCCAGTTTCCCCATGCGTACTCTACCTTTTGTGTTTTTCAAACTCGCTTTTGCAAGTCTAACATACTCCTTTGGTATTCCAAGTTCCAAAAGAATTCTGTACAATTTTGATGGCAATACTGAATCATATGCTTTTGTAAAATCTATGAAAATATTATGAACTGGTTTATTGTATTCCCATTTCTTTTCCAAAATTTGACGCACGGTGAATATTTGGTCTATAGTTGATCTGTTCTTCCGAAACCAGCTTGGTAATCCCTCACAATTTCATCTGCATATGATGTAAGCCTGCTTAGCAGAATATTCGAGAAAATTTTGGAACATACTGAGCGATATTCCTCTATAATTACTACAATCCTTTAGTAGCCCGTCTTAAAAATTGGGATCAGAATCGAATCCTGCCACTCTTCAGGTATCGTCTCTGAGTTCTATACTTTGGTTGTCACTTTGTGAATTACTTCCACCAATTTCTGTCCCTCATTTTTAACTATTTCTGCAGTTATGCAATCTGATCCTGGTGCTTTATGGTTTTTCAATTTGTTGCTTACATCTCCTACTTCCTTTAACGTTGGCTGGGGTTCTGCTGTATGTATTTCGTACGGCTCCTCATTCCTGCTTGCTTGTGTACATTTAATATATGCTCAAAATGCCCTCTCTATTTACTTGATATAGCACTGGGGTCAGTCAGTATTCCCCCGGCATCGCCTCGAAGTGCATTTGTCCTAGCCTTGAACCCCTTCCTATACCCATTTATGTCTAGGTAAAGTTCCCTAATATTTTTTGTTTCACCGTTTGTTTCCATTTTTTAATCTGATTGTTCAAATAATCCCTCATCTTTTCCAGTAGCGTACGACCAACTTTCTTTCTCATCTTCAAGAACTCCTCTCTTTTACTGTCTCCCATTCTATCCCAATCTAATCGCGTTTTGCTCCTTTCCTCTACCAATTTCTTGCATTCCTCACCAGACCACGGTTTCTTCCTGTTATTCTTAATTGTACCTATTGTGACCTTCGCTTCCTCTTTGATATTATTCCTCAAACTGATCCATTGTTTATTTACATCCTCGTCTTGATCTTCGTGTGTCCTGAGAGCATAAAGCCTATTTGAAATTTCTATCATGTACCTTCTTCCAAAGTTTTCATCATTTAACTTGTCAGTGTCGAAACTAACAAGTTCTGCTTTGTGACACCTTGATGTTGCTGTAGATAGCCGTTGGTGAACTTTGGCAACTACAAGAAAATTATCAGAATCGCAGTCTGCTCCTCTGAAAGTCCTAACATTTTCTATACTAGTGTGCCATCTCCGATCTACAAGAACATGAACAATTTGGTTTCTGGTGTGTCAATCTCGAGAGACCCAACTTGCATTATGAATGTCCTTCCTTTTGAAATATGTGCTCTCAACAATCATGTCTTTTGAAACAGCAAAATTAACGACCCTTGTGCCATTATCATTCGAAATGTTATGCAAACTTCCTTTCCCAATTGTAGGCCGGAATGCTTCCTCCTTCCCCATTTTCGCATTAAAATCACCTATGATTATTTTGTATCGTATGAGGAGAACTCATCCCACAGTTGATCTAGTTCTTCATAAAAGCCATCTTTAACAACCTCCTCAGTGTCCTAAGTTGCTGCGTGTACATTAATTATTATATTCAAAAATGGCTATGGGAGTACTATTGGACTCAACTTCTAAGGTCATCAGTCCCCTAGAATTTAGAACTACTTAAACCTAACTAACCTAAGGACAACACACACATCCATGCCCGAGGCAGGATTCGAACCTGCGACCGTAGTGGTCACGCGGTTCCAGACTGTAGCGCCTAGAATCGCACTGCTACCCCGGCCGGCTCTAGTCTATTCCACCCGCCGGACAACACTATAACTTCAAGTCCGTCACTAATGAACCTTATATCTTTGATTGCGTGAAGCACGTTTCTCTGTACTGCGAATCGTGTTCCGAAACTGTGAGCTTCCGCACCTCCATAGAAAAATGTACAGTTACCCCTCTTTGTGCTACCCTCCCCCTGCCACCGAGAGCTACCTTTCATATCTGAAGGCCGTATCCCTTATCCACAACCTGGGGATGCGCAGTGCCGTGGTGGTAGGGACCCACGAGACAAAGAGAAATTACTAATTTGAAGAATTTCAACTAGTGAAAACCTTACAATCACTCGCACATTCATACTAAAGAGCAATGATCTTAATTAGAATTACGCCTCATGAAAACGTGCTTCCACTTTCCTTTATTGGAGTGGGAACAAAGAAACTACCGCAATACACACCTAAATCAACGTTGAAATCGCATTACATCGCGTTTTAAAATAATGTAAAAGACATTTTCGACGTATATCTGTAAAAAAAAAAGTAATTAATATTTCAGTTAGTCTGGAAACTTAAGAATTTCATTGTCCTTCAGACTCACCAAATACGCGCTTACGCAGAAATGCTACCGCTTGAGAAACTGCCGGCAGATTTTAAGGGTGGGCGCCGTCCGAGGGTATCCCACAGATACAATAGGAAATGACCACAGAGGGAACTCCCTTTACCAACTTGACAAGGGACGGACAGAACCATACAAAGGAGACAAACCTTTTTGCCTTAGAAATCGTATCTACCTACTCTGACGTTGGTACTGCTGTTCTCCAGCAAACAGATCTTCTGTGCTAGCACCGAGCATGCAACTACTAATACTCACACTCATTCATCCTTTCACACCAGAAAGGAAGGAGATCACAATATCTGAAGACGTCATATGCACTACGTAAAGAAAACGGAGTGGGTTTATAGGAAACTCTGTATGATAAGATTTACTTATAAAAATGTGTTTGAAATTGTTGTATGACAGGTTGGTCTTGCTTATTTGTGAATATAACATATTGAATTGCTCAGTCTCTTCCAAGATAAATTTAGAAACACCACAACAGGTTCATAGGTGCAAATGTATGAGATAAACAACAATAAATCGAGCAAAATAGCATGAAAGGAATCTAACAGAGATCTTTCACAGTGCTGTAAGTCAAATACAGAACACGTGGTTGTATATGAGTGGAAAGCAGGCTATGTCACACAACTGATGCATCCCGACAGAACATCAAAAGAAACGGTCAAATGATCTGCAACAACTTGTCCCTCTCTCTCTAGAATGCATCATCAGTCTGCCATTAAATCGTGCCTCATTACAGCTCCATCTCAGTCGTTCACCCTGTCCAGTCTATATCATCCTTAACGGAGATGCAAGCAAGTTTAGAGGCAGATGGTTCTCTGTCTTCCTTAATGGAATACTCTTTGCAAATCAAGTTCTAAAATGTTATGTAATAAACTTTTGCTTGTGGTGCTACATAATAAACATTTTCACCACAACACAAATTTCATCGAAATTGTATATATTTCCTAGTTTTTTAATTACATTTCTTATATTTACTGTATTAGCTTCAATCTACTCATTCTAGCTTAAACATTTCGTGTCCTGTTTAGAATTTACGGCGAATCTGACAAATACTTATGTGAAGTCAAAACAAACAAGTATTCACATTCACATAATATTTCTTTCTAATATCATCGAAGACGTGTAAGTTTCTTGGAGAGGAGTCGGCATAGAGCTAATAGTTTGCAGCCGCGATGCAATTTTTGTGTCGCATTGTCATTGTGACGGTGCGAGGTTTTCAGTAAATATGCAGAGGTGCATCGGGTATAAGGTACTGTTCTCCCACGACAGGTTCCATGCAGTGAGTGTAGCTCCGTTAGTGTATTGGACAGAAGTCGGCATGGGGCCTCTAGTTTTCAATCGTAGTGCAATTTGTGTGTCGCATCGTCAATTGAAGGGTGCGAATGCTATAGCAAAATGGCAGTGATGCATCGGATACATACTACTGGACTCCCAGGAGAGGTTCGACGCACAGATGATAGCCGCGTTCGTCTCTTGGAGCGGAGTCAGCATGAAACCTGTATTGATCAATAGCGATGCAGTTTCTCTGGACACCCATCAGCTCTTTCATTCGTTGACCGTAACACAGCTAGTCACTTGGAGAGACGTCGGCATGGAGACTGCAGTATTCACTTGCGAGTAATTTCTGTGTCACATAGTCAATATGAGGTTTCGAGGGTTACAATAAAAGGACTGTGGTTCATCGGGTTTAAACTACTGGACTCCCAGCAGAGGTTTCATGCAGTGACCATAGCCATGCCAGTATCATAGATGTACGCAAGCAGAAAGACACCGACAATGTCCTCAATACTTATGAAGCAGTCCACCATCCGCCTCATAGCGAGACAATTGGTGTGGGCGTCATTATACACTTGGAGAGAAGTCAGCATAGAGCCTGTAGTCTTACACTTTCGTCCCTTAGCCCATTGCTATCCAGGGTGCCCAGCTAACTGAGCATTTTTCATGCTCTTTCGAATTCAATAATTTTTTAAGGCGTAGCGCTAGAGGTAAAACCTTTTGATGTTTTTGTAGACTGGCGTGTCATCTTCTTGAAGAAACAGGATATGGCTCGCCAAAGAAAGAAACAAATTGTTGTTGTTGTTGTGGTCTTCAGTCCTGAGACTGGTTTGATGCAGCTCTCCATGCTACTCTATCTTGTGCAAGCTTCTTCATCTCCCAGTACCTACTGCAACCTACATCCTACTGAATCTGCTTAGTGTATTCATCTCTTGGTCTCCCTCTACGATTTTCACCCTCCACGCTGCCCTCCAATACTAAATTGGTGATCCCTCGATGTCTCAGAACATGTCCTACCAACCGATCCCTTCTTCTAGTCAAGTTGTGCCACAAGCTTCTCTTCTCTTCAATTCTATTCAATTAGTTATGTGATCAACCCATCAAATCTCCAGAATTCTTCTGTAGCAACACATTTCGAAAGCTTTTATTCTCTTCTTGTCTAAGCTATTTATCGTCCACGTTTCACTTCCATACATGGCTACACTCCATAGAAATACTTTCAGAAACGACTTCCTGACACTTAAATCTATACTCGATGTTAACAAATTTCTCTTCTTCAGAAACGCTTTCCTTGCCATTGCCAGTCTACATTTCATATCCTTTCTACTTCCACCATTATCAGTTATTTTGCTCCCCAAATATACAACTCCTTTACTATTTTAAGTGTGTCATTTCCTAATCTAATTCCCTCAGCATCACCCGACTTAATTCGACTACATTCCATTATCCTCGTTTTGCTTTTGTTGATTTTCATCTTATACCCTCCTTTCAAGACACTGTCCATTCCGTTCAATTGCTCTTCCAAGTCCTTCGCTGTCTCTGACAGAATTACAGTGTCATCGGCGAACCTCAAAGTTTTTATTTCTTCTCCATGGATTTTAATACCTACTCCGAGCTTTTCTTTTGTTTCCTTTATTGCTCGCTCAATATACAGATTGAATAACATCGGGGATAGGCTACAACCCTGTCTCACTCCTTTCCCAACTGCTGCTTCCCTTTCATACCCCTAGACTCTTATAACTGTCATCTGGTTTCTGTACAAATTGTAAATAGCCTTTCGCTGCCTGTATTTTACCCCTGCCACCTTCAGAATTTGAAAGAGAGTATTCCAGTCAACATTGTCAAAAGCTTTCTCTAAGTCTACAAATTCTAGAAACATAGGTTTGCCTTTCCTTAATCTAGTTTCTAAGATAAGTCCTAGGGTCAGTTTCGCCTTACGTGTTCCATTATTTCTACTTAATCCAAACTGATCTTCCCCGAGGTGGGCTTCTACCAGTTTTTCCATTAGTCTGTAAAGAATTCGCATTAGTATTTTGCACTGTGACTTATTAAACTGATTGTTCGGTAATTTTCACATCTGTCAACACCTGCTTTCTTTGGGACTGTGATTATTATATTGTTCTTGAAGTCTGAAGGTATTTCGCCTGTCTCATACATCTTGCTCACCAGATGGTAGAGTTTTGCCAGGACCGGCTCCCCCAAGGTTGTCAGTAGTTCTAATGGAATGTTGTCTACACCGGGGGCCTTGTTTCGACTCAGGTCTTTTATTGCTCTGTCAAACTCTTCACGCAATATCAAATCTCCCATTTCATCTTCATCTACATCCTCTTCCATATCCTTAATATTGTTCTCAAGTACATCGCCCTTGTATAGGCCCTCTATATACTCCTTCCACCTTTCTGCTTTTCCTTCTTTGCTTAGAACTGGGTTTTCATCAAAGCTATTAATATTCATGCAAGTGCTTCTCCTTTCTCCGAAGGTCTCTTTAATTTTCCTGTAGGCAGTATCTATCTTACCCTTAATGATATGATCCTCTACACCCTCACTTTTGTCCTCTAGCAATCCCTGCTTAGCCATTTTGCACTTCCTGTCGATCTCATTTTTGAGACGTTTGTATTTCTTTTTGCCTGCTTCATTTACTGCATTTTTATATTTTCTCCTTTCATCAATTAAATTCAATATTTCTTCTGTTACCCAAGGATTTCTACTAGCCCTCGTCTTTTTACCTACTTCATCCTCTGCTGCCTTCACTACTTCATCCCTCAAAGCTACTCATTCTTCTTCCACTGTATTTCTTTCCCCCATTCCTGTCAATTGTTCCCTTATGCTCTTCCTGAAACTCTGTACAATATCTGGTTCTTTCAGTTTATCTCCTTAAATTCCCACTTTTTTGCAGTTTCTTCAGTTTTAATCTACAGGTCATCTGCCCCAGGAAATGTCTTACAATTTAAAACCTGGTTCCTAAATCTCTGTCTTACCGTTATATAATCTGTCAGATACCTTTTAGTATCTCCAGGGTTCTTCCATGTATACACCCTTCTTTCACGATTAGCTATGATTAAGTTATGCTCTGCTCAAAATTCTACCAGGCGGCTTCCTCTTTCATTTATTAACCCATATCCATATTGACCTACTGTGTTTCCTTCTCTGCCTTTTCCTACTCTCGATTTCCAGTCACCCATGACTATTAAATTTTCGTCTCCCGTCGCTATTTGAATAATTTCTTTTATCTCATCATACATTTCATCAATTTCTTCGACATCTGCAGAGCTAGTTGGCATATAAGCTTGTACTACTGTAGTAGGCTTGGGCTTCATGTCTATCTTGGCCACAATAATGCGCTCACTATGCTGTTAGTAGTAGCATACCCGTACACCTATTTTTTATTCATTATTAAACCTACTCCTGCATTACCCCTATTTGATTTTGTATTTATAACCCTGTATTCACCTGACCAGAAGACTTGTTTCTCCTGCCACCGAACTCCACTAATTCCCACTATATCTAACTTTAACCTATCCATTTCCCTTTTTAAATTTTCTAACCTACCTGCCCGATTAAGGGATCTGACATTCCACGCTCCGATCCGTAGAACACCAGTTTTCTTTCTCCTGATAACAACGTCCTCTTGAGTAGTCACCTTCCGGAGATCCGAATGGGTGACTATTTTACCTCTGGGATATTTTACCCAAGAGGATGCCATCATCATTAACCAAACAGTAAAGCTGCATGCCCTCGGGAAAAATTACGGCTGTCGTTTACTCTTGCTTTCAGCCGTTCGCAGTACCAGAACAGAAGGCCGTTTTGGTTAGTGTTACAAGGCCAGATCAGTCAATCATCCTCCGTTGTGGTTGCACCTACGGTACGGCTATCTGTATCGTTGAGGCACGCAAGCTTCCCCACCAATGGCAAGGTCCGTGTTTCCTGGGAGGGAAGAAACAAGTTCTTATACCAAAAAGTATTACTATATAATTTCAGATTTTGAAAAAAGTCAAACATTGACTGTAAGGCACATAATTTGTTCTTGTGTGGTATTCCCTGACATATTCTGATGGTTCTCTGTCTTCCTTAAAAGCATGAAATACAGTAGTCAACTCACATGTGTCACTGTTACCGATTTCATACCCCACTCCGTAGACGAATCACTTTCAAAATTCGGTAATTCCATTACGATGTTGCACCGTCGACGACGTGTAACTGCAATGTTGGTCTCATACTATACACTCCAGCGATCACCGTCTATATTCAGTTCCACAGAATATGTTTGGAAAAAAGCACTTCATTCAGAGGTAATACCATATGTAGTAAATTTATACAGCCAGTATAGCTTTTAACATGGATACGTGTGTGCACCTGTAGGAAAAAGACCGCTTGAGATGGTAACATGGTTGTGTTTTTCAACATCTGGCGGTTTGTAAGATGATTACGCCTCTCTTTCTGAGGTGCAGTGGGACCACTCTTAAGACAACGTATGAGACATGTCCACCATCGTTGATTGTCGGTCAGTTTTACTTCGCATCGCTGGCAATCATTTATTGGCGAAGTATTATGCTTAGTTGTAGGGGGTGCGTGGCAGGTTTGCCTTGAATATCAGGCTTGTAAAGTATGTGTTTGTGTTCCGACACATGCAAAGGAAATGACTATGTCCAGTTGTAAGGAAGGTATGGATTTGTCGTGGAATACTGTGATAGCAAAGGTAAGAGGATGTTAAGTCATAATAATGGTACAGATATTTCTGTTTCCAGAGCCACATCCATCAGCAGGGTGTATTTCCGATACTTCGCTCATTGTCAAATGTCGTTCAATTGAGACTGCAATTGTGGAATGTAACTGTAAATATAACGATCAAATATATATATGACCGATTTCCTAGCATAATTCTACCTAGGGGTGCTTGACGTGCAGCGTCGGTATCCTGTGGCAGTATTGATTCACGTTCCCCGTTAATTGCAGGAGCTGTCTGAAAGGAGAGGTCTGTTGGGGGGGGGGGGTCTGTTGGGAGTGTAGGAATGTAGCTGACTTAACCGTATCGTCCTCTAGACGGCCGAATAGCGAAATAATGCTTAGTATATGCGGGTAGCTTTCACTATCGACATGTGTTTGCGGTGGGCCAACATTCCCTCCCAATGGCTCCCATGTAAATGGTTCGGTTGACAGCTTCTTCATATTTTGCTTCTTTGTTTAGTTTAGATAACAACGATTGTCGTTTGTGCATCTAACAGGTGAAAGTCAGATGGAAGACTCGTTTTCTGGTTCTCTAAACATGAGAAACACCTTATTTGGGTTTGTAAATTATAGGGATAATTTAGAAACTGTTATATCACTGAAATCGGTATTCACAAGGGGAAATAATAGTTTCTCTAATTTTTCTCGATTTCTCACTTAAAGGTCTTCGTAGATGGGATAAGTTACTCGTTGCTCAGTTTCTAGTTGTTCAGCTGCTTTGGAGTTAAGCTGCACAAGTGATCGGTAGGATAATGCTATGTGCTAGTTATCGAGATGTATCACGTATATGGTATATTGTTATGGCAAACAATGTGAAAATACATGTGTTCTTGTAATACCAGAGTCAGGAAATGTGTAGAAAAGCAAGCAAGCAAGCAAATCTGATCCAGAAAGAGAAACGAATTTGTGCTGAGGTGAAACCTGACTGTCTTTGCACAACAGTTCTGAGAGTGACGTCGATCCACTGAGGGTGCTCTGGTCACACGTTGGGAGTGAATGACTACCCGACCTCATGGGATATATCTAGGGCTGTGAATGTACCTATGGTGCATGTGCTTATGCTGTCAAAGGATGTAAAAGGGCAGTTTTGTAGGGTGCAGGATACGAATTGTATGTTTACAACATCAACACAGTATGCAGTGATACATCGCTGGGTTGGAGATTGGTTTCATGCTCTAATAGTCAAGCTTCTGTCCTCTGTGGGAGAGCACTGTAATTGAGCAAGAGTATGTAGTATGATAAAAGAAAAAAACAAATAGGTGAAATATATTTCAATATACTCCTGGAAATTGAAATAAGAACACCGTGAATTCATTGTCCCAGGAAGGGGAAACTTTATTGACACATTCCTGGGGTCATATACATCACATGATCACACTGACAGAACCACAGGCACATAGACACAGGGAACAGAGCATGCACAATGTCGGCACTAGTACTGTGTATATCCACCTTTCGCAGCAATGCAGGCTGCTATTCTCCCATGGAGACGATCGTAGAGATGCTGGATGTAGTCCTGTGAACGGCTTGCCATGCCATTTCCACCTGGCCCCTCAGTTGGACCAGCGTTCATGCTGGACGTGCAGACCACATGAGACGACGCTTCATCCAGTCCCAGACATGCTCAATGGGGGACAGATCCGGAGATCTTGCTGGCCAGGGTAGTTGACTTACACCTTCTAAAGCACGTTGGGTGGCACGGGATACATGCAGACGAGCATTGTCCTGTTGGAACACCAAGTTCCCTTGCCGGTCTAGGAATGGTAGAACGATGGGTTCGATGACGGTTTGGGTGTACCGTGCACTATTCAGTGTCCCCTCGACGATCACCAGAGGTGTACGGCCAGTGTAGGAGATCGCTCCCCACACCATGATGCCGGGTGTTGGCCCTGTGTGCCTCGGTCGTATGCAGTCCTGATTATGGCGCTCACCTGCACGGCGCCAAACAGGCATACGACCATCATTGGCACCAAGGCAGAAGCGACTCTCATCGCTGAAGACGACACGTCTCCATTCGTCCCTCCATTCACGCCTGTCGTGACACCACTGGAGGCGGGCTGCACGATGTTGGAGAGTGAGCGGAAGACGGCCTAACGGTGTGCGGGACCGTAGCCCAGCTTCATGGAGACGGTTGCGAACGGTCCTCGCCGATACCCCAGGAGCAACAGTGTCCCTAATTTGCTGGGAAGTGGCGGTGCGGTCCCCAACGGCACTGCGTAGGATCCTACGGTCTTGGTGTGCATCCGTGCGTTGTTGCGGTCCGGTCCCAGGTCCACGGGCACGTGCACCTTCCACCGACCACTGGCGACAACATCGATGTAATGTGGAGACCTCACGCCCCACGTGTTGAGCAATTCGGCGGTACGTCCACCCGGCCTCCCGCATGCCCACTATACGCCCTCGCTCAAAGTCCGTCAACTGCACATACGGTTCACGTCCACGCTGTCGCGGCATGCTACCAGTGTTAAAGACTGCGATGGAGCTCCGTATGCCACGGCAAACTGGCTGACACTGACGGCGGCGGTGCACAAATGCTGCGCAGCTAGCGCCATTCGACGGCCAACACCGCGGTTCCTGGTGTGTCCGCTGTGCCGTGCGTGTGATCATTGCTTGTACAGCCCTCTGGCAGTGTCCGGAGCAAGTATGGTGGGTCTGACACACCGGTGTCAATGTGTTCTTTTTTCCATTTCCAGGAGTGTATTTATACTGATTTATTGCTCTTACACAGGGAAGTTGCAGTCTCGTTAATTACAGTTGGATATGTAATACAAATTGTAATCGCGGCAGTCTTCCGGAGCATGGAGGCAAATTGAACGATCCATTAATAATTTGTGTGACCCAAAGTATCCGGACACCTGGCTGAAAATCACTTACAAGTTCGTGGGGATCTCCATCGGTAATGCTAGAATTCAGTATGGTGTTGCCCCACCCTTAGCCTTGATGACAGCTTCCACTCTCGTAGGCATACGTTCAATAAGGTTCTGGAATGTTTCTTGGGGAAAGGTAGCCCATTCTTCACGTAGAGCTACACTGAGAGGAGGTATCGATGTCGGTTGGTGGGGACTGACACGAAGTCGGCGTTCCAAAACATAGCTGAGGTGTTCTGTAGGATACAGGTCAGGACTCTCTGAAGGCCAGTCCACTACAGGTATGTTATTGTTGTGTAATCACTCCGCCAAAGGCCGTGAATTATGAACAGGTGCTTGATCGTGTTGAGAGATGCAATCTCCATCCCCGAATTGCTCTTCAACAGTGGGAAGCAAGAAGTTGCTTAACACATGAGCGTAGACCTGTGATTTGATTGTGTCACGCAAAACAACAAGGGGTGCAAGCCCCCTGCATGAAAAACACCACCACACCATTAACACCGCCGACTCCGAATTTTACTGTTGGCACTACACGCGCTGGCAGATAACGTACACCGGGCATTCGTCATACCCAAACCCTGCTATCGGATCGCCACATTGTGAACTGTCATTCCTCACTCTACACATTTTTCCACTGCTGAATCGCCCAATGTTTACGCTTCTTACACCAAGCAAGGCGTCATTTGCCATTTACCGGCGTGGTGTGCGACTTGTGAGCAGGCGGTAGAGCATGAAATCGAAGGTTTCTCACCTCCCGCCTAACTGTTATAGTAATTGCAGTGGATCCTCATGCAGTTTGAAAATCCTGTGTGATGGTCTGGATAGATGTCTGCCTATTACACATTACGAGCCTCTTCAACTGTCGGCGGTCTCTGTCAGTCAGCAGAGAAGGTCGGCCTGTATGCTTTTGTTTTGCACATGTCCCTTCACGTTTCCACTTCACTATCACATCGGAAATAATGGACCTAGGCATGTTTAGGAGTGTGAAAATCTCGCGTACAGACGTATGACACAAGTGAAATCCAGACACCTGACGTGAGTTCAGCGGAGCACCACATTCTGCTGTCTCATGATGTCTAATGACTACTGAGATCGCTGATATGGAATACATGGCAATAGGTGGCAGCACAATGCACAATGCACTTAATATGAAAAACTTATGTTTTTGGGGGTTTCCGGACACTTTTGATCACATAGTGCTGAATCATTACGCTGTGCTGAGTGTGTTTTCCGTACCTAAAATAACCTACCCTAAGAAATCACAGCAAATTCTTTTAGCAGTGAACATGAAGTATGTGTTTCGCAAGTTTGAGTGAATGCGCCCTTTTACATAGTATCAATCGAGCTACGTGCTACTGAACTACGTACTCCGGGAATATGATTAAGGTTTGTGAGAATGAAGGTGCGTGAGGTACAGGTAGTATGAGAACGAGAGGAACGAAATCTGATCCAGTAGATGTATAACATGGTGTTATGCCAGGAGATTCACTGGCTGTCCCCTTTCTAATGTTGCCTAGGAAAATATACTGAAGGTCGCAAATCTGCTGATCAGAGGAACAGTCTTGTGTACATAAGTGGGTATACAATCTTATGGTGATATCACTGGTATAGTCGCAAGAACTAGGAAAGCAGTCGAGGGATCATTCGTCGTCCCTCAGCAAGCTAGTAATATTAAGGGAATGAGTATCAACCTACAGGAAGGAAAATATATTATTGCTGGGAAAGCGTGCAAGGAGATCTTGCCACTCTCAATAACATTAGGTTGATTATTGTTGCGAGGGAAGTGGGATGTTTAAATATCTGGAAACTACAGCCAGTCACTCACACGGCACGTCTTATGAAATTAAACATGTGTTAAAAACAGCCAAAAGAGATGCACCAAAAGAGATGCATTAAAATAATTTTTTCGTGGATTGTGACTGGCACCGCCAAATTAACGACTACTATGACATTCATAAGACTAGTGCTTGCATGTGCCTCGGAAACTTGGTCACTAACATCAAAAGATATTGGAATGTTTGATGAATTCGAAAGAAAGATACAATGAAAAATCTTTGGGCCAAACTGCATAAGAAGAAGGTGGGGAGGAAGTACAATCCTGAGCCGTGTACTCTTTATAAAGGTCCGCCTATTAGAAGAATAGTGAAATCTACCGGACTGGAACTGGCGTGACACGTGGTACAGATGGGAGATACAAAAGTCACTGAAAGGATCATTAATGGGAATCCGGGGAGTCAAAGAGGACTTGATCTACCGAGAACCAGATGGAGGACCGGCAGAATATAAGCTTCAGGGATGGAGAACTCGAGCGTGAGACAGTCATAACTGGCGGATAATGAGTGATAAGGCCAATATTGTCGCTTAATTGTAGAGCCACAAAATGGTGAGTATTGTAAAATTCAGCGAATTTCACATATCGCATTGCTGCATATTTAAAACTAAATATACAAAATTTCATTACCTTACAAATTTGTTCCAGTCGCTTTCTCTTTTAGTTACAGTAAAAATCCATTACTCTTCTATAACTGCCGTGGACAATAGTCAATATTTGTTAACGATAAGTATCACTTCAATTCTTGATCATGTTAGAGCCTCACAAATTAATAAACACACATTACACTTTTCTATAAATGACTACGACTTAACATTTCCTGACTCTGTGTGAGCATAAACAATCTCATTCATTTTATAAACACTGTATTACGCTGCGTACATAGACCAACAACAAAGTTCCCACAGATAGCAACTAGCTTTAAGCCTTACATCCTACATATAACAGAGTGCGACGGCAACTGCTGGTGGGCTCCGCGCTCTCCTACTTGCAATCGATTCTGCCACTCATGCAGCATCTTTGGCCCATTTCAGGTTGTTTCTCATGAATTACAAAATCGGAATCTACGAAAAAGCGGACTCCTCACAGTGTACAGGGTGTTACAAAAAGGTACGGCCAAACATTCAGGAAACATTCCTCACACACAAATAAAGAAAAGATGTTATGTAGACATGTGTCCGGAAACGCTTAATTTCCATGTTAGAGCTCATTTTAGTTTCGTAAGTATGTACTGTACTTCCTCGATTCACCGCCAGTTGGCCCAATTGAACTAAGGTAATGTTGACTTCTGTGCTTCTGTTGACATGCGACTCATTGCTCTACAGTACTAGCATCAAGCACGTCATTACGTAGCATCAACAGGTTAGTGTTCAACACGAACGTGTCTTTGCAGTCAGTGCAACGTTTACAAATGCGGAGTTGGCAGATGCCCATTTGATGTATGGATTAGCACCGGGCAATAGCCGTGGCGCGGTACGTTTGTATCGAGACAGATTTCCAGAACGAAGGTGTCCCGACAGGAAGACGTTCGAAGCAATTGATCGGCGTCTTAGGGAGCACGGAACAGTCCAGCCTATGACTCGCGACTGGGGAAGACCTAGAACGGCGAGGACACCTGCAATGGACGAGGCAATTCTTCGTGCAGTTGACGATAACCCTAATGTCAGCGTCAGAGGAGTTGCTGCTGTACAAGGTAACGTTGCCCACGTCACTGTATAGAGAGTGCTACGGCAGAACACGTTGTTTCCGTACCATGTACAGCATGTGCAGGCACTATCAGCAGCTGGTTGGCGTCCACGGGTACACTTCTGCGAATGGTTCATCCAACAATGTGTCAATCCTCATTTCAGTGCAAATGTTCTCTTTACGGATGAGGCTTCATTCCAACGTGATCAAATTGAAATATTCATAATCAACATGTATGGGCTGACGAGAATCCGCACGCAATTGTGGAATCACGTCATCAACACAGATTTTGTGTGAACGTTTGGGTAGGCATGGTTGGTGATGTCTTGAATGGGCCCCATGTTCTTCCACCTATGCTCAATGGAGCACGTTATCATGATTTCATACGGGATACTCTACCTGTGCTGCTAGAACAAGTACGACACAACATGTGGCTCATGCACCTTGGAGCTCATGCACATTTCAGTCGAAGTGTTCGAACGCTTCTCAACAACAGATTCGGTGACCGATGGATTGGTAGAGGCGGACCAATTCCATGGCCTCCACGCTCTCCTGACCTCATCCCTCTTGACTTTCATATATGGGGGCATTTGAAAGCTCTTGTCTACGCAACCCCGGTACCAAATGTAGAGACTCTTCGTGCTCGTATTGTGGACGGCTGTGATACAATACGCCATTCTCCAGGGCTGCATCAGCGCATCAGGGATTCAATGCGACGGAGGGTGGATACGTGTATCCTTGCTAACGGAGGACATTTTGAACCTTTCCTGTAACAAAGTGTGTGAAGTCACGCTGGTACGTTTTGATGCTGTGTGTTTCCATTCCATGATTAATGTGATTTGAAGAGAAGTAATAAAATGAGCTCTAACGTGGAAAGTAAACGTTTCCGGACACATGTCCACATAACATATTTTCTTTCTTCGTGTGTGAGGAATGATTCCTGAAAGTTTGGCCGTACCTTTTTGTAACACCCTGTATAACAGCAATTGAAAAACGCACGTCACAGTAAAGGGCGCCCTAAACATTGGCATCAATACAAAGTGCACCAACCTCTCACGGCAAAGTTGTCATATATTCTCGCATGCAAATGACCAAAAGGCGCCGAATAGCATCGTGCGACAGCTTGTTCCAAGCATCTTCCGACTTTTGTTGCAGTTAGGCAGCGGTTCTCACAGGCCCTGGAGAAAACATAAGTACCGGTTCACCATGTCCCGTAAGCGCATAAGTTAAGTTTCATCATGTCCCGTAAGCGTTCAACTGGCGAGATGGATGGTGAACTTGCTGTCCAGGGCAGTCATCGTACACTGTGAAGCAACCGTACATGGATGTGCATTATCCTGCTGAAAAACCGTATCACTTTTCTGTGGACGAAATGGCCGTAGGAATGGGATTGCAGTCTGTGAAATGTAGCAGACACTAGTTACTCTTCCTGCAGATACAGCAAATGCGACAGTGAGGGGTAAGTGGTGGGCCTCAACATCACGGAGCCTGAGATGTGACCAGTTATTGTGGCCTAATACACTCTGGAATAGGCAGCTCACCAGGTCTACATCATACACGTGTGAGTTCACCTTTCGCATACAGACTGAACGTACTATCATCAGTGATGACAACACAGCCTCATTCCGCTCTTAAGGAATCAACTCTTTCATGACACAAAAAAAAAAAATACTTCAAATGACTCTGAGCATTATGGGACTCAACTTCTGAGGTCATCAGTCCCCTAGAACTTATAACTACTTAAACCTAACTAACCTAACGACATCACACACATCAATGCCCGAGGTAGGATTCGCGCTCGTGCGATTCCAGATTGTAGCATCTAGAACCGCTCGGTCACTCCGGCCGGCTCGCGACATCAGACTGGCCACTCTTGGGGTCTTAGGGGTTACGGCATGTGCCTGGATTTCATCATTGAACGATCTTCAGTCGACCACCGCTGTTCGCACAATGCGTCAATCATGATGTGCATCTGTACTCACTCGGACGTCTAGGACCTGGGCTATAGGTTTGGGAATTTTGTTCAGACCACTGTTGAGCGCAGCGATACACCACCCACACAGTGTGACCAACATGCGAAGCAGTCTGTCGTTACGTCGATCTAGCTTCCAGCATGCCCACAATGCGACCTCGTTCATATGACTGAAGCTGTTCATCAGGCGTATGGTAGGGTTGTACTTTATGACGAACGTTGCAATCACTTTTCACTTCTAAACTCAGCGCGCTTACTGAAAAGTCACAGTGTAGGGCACATAATCAGGACTCCTGAGGGCGAATTGATCGTCGATGACCTTTAGAAACAAATCACTAACACTAGAACCACTCCGTATGTACATATAGTACCCTGCTGCCACTGAAAATAGTCGCTGAGAGTGTAGCATTTTTTCTGGCGGTGTAGCATTTTGTTCGAGAGCGGTTTTGAATCACTGAATGAAATCTCAACTAGAATTAAATTATAAAGGGTAACGAGGTAATACAGCACATTACGTGTATCTTGTGTTAACAGAGTAAATCATGACAGTGTTATAGAGCATTTATACTCTTTTACAGCATTTATACCTTTTTGTGTAAATGAAGTAATAATATTTTGCAGTGATTATTCAGAGAAGTATCGTACTGAAGAGTTTCATTTAAATCAACGTGAAGAAATAATTACCGATACTGCCTAATGCATATTGTTTGGAACTGACAGAAATTCGTGTGAAAGTGGGGGCTTTTACGCTACTGACCATTAAAATTGTTACCCAACGAAGATGATGTGCTACAGACGTTAAAATTAACCGACAGGAAGAAGATGCTGTGACATACAAATCATTAGCTTTTCAGAGCATTCACACAAGGCTGGTGCCGGTGGTGACACCTACAACGTGCTGACATGAGGAAAGTTTACATCCGATTTATCATACACAAACAGAAGTTGACTGGCGTTGCCTCGTGAGACGTTGTTGTGATGCCTCGTGTAAGGAGGAGATATGCGTACCATCACGTTTCCGACTTTGATAAAGGTCGGATTGTGGTCTATTGCAGGTCATCGTAACGCGACATTTCTGCTCGCGTTGGTCGAGATCCAATGACTGTTAGCAGAATATGGAATCGGTGGGTTCAGGACGGTAATACGGAACGCCGTGCTCGATCCCAACGGCCTCGTATCACTAGCAATCGAGATGACAGTCATCTTATCCGCATGGCTGTGACGGATCGTGGAGCCACGTCTCGATCTCTGAGTCAACAGATGGGGACGTTCGCAAGACAACAACCATTTGCACGAACTGTTCGACGACGTTTGCAGCACCATGGACAATCGGCTCGGAGACCATAGCTGTGGTTACCCTTGACGCTACATCACTGACAGGAGCGCCTGCAATGGTGTACTCAACGACGAACCTGGGTGCACGAATGGCAATACGTCATTTTGTCGGATGAATCCAGATTCTGTTTACATCATCATGATGGTCTCATCTGTGTTTGGCGACATCGTGGTGAACGCACATTGGAAGCGTGTGTGCGTCATCGCCATACTGGCGTATCACACGGCGTGATGGTATGGGGTGCCACTGGTTACACGTCTCGGTCACCTCTTCTTCGCATTGACGGCACTTTGAACAGTGGACGTTACATTTCAAATGTGTTACGACCCGTGGCTCTACCCTTCATTCGATCCCTGTGAAACCCTACATTACAGCAGGATAATGCACGACCGCATGTTGCAGGTCCTGTACGGGCCTTTTCGAATACAGAAAATGTTTGACTACTACCCTAGCGAGCACATTCTCCAGATTTCTCACAAATTGAATCCGTCTGGTCAATGTTGGCCGAGCAACTGGCTCATCACAATACCCCAGTCATTAGTCTTGATGAACTGTGGTATCGTGTTGAAGCTGCATGGGCAACTGTACCTGTACACACCATCCAAGGTCTCTTTGACTCAATACCCAGGCGTATCTAGGCCGTTATTACGGCCAGAGGTGGTTGTCCTGCATACTGATTTCTAAGGATCTATGCACCCAAACTGCGTGAAAATGTAATCACATGTCAGTTCTAGTACAATATATTTGTCCAATGAATACCTGTTTATCATCTGCATTTTTTCTTGGTGTAGCAATTTTAATGGCGAACTTTAATTTACAGCAGTCAGATACACGACATGTTAGTCAGGGCCACCATTTTGAATAACCATTGCGAATTCACAGGGGATCTATTTTCGGCCTCTATCGCGGTTGATCTCATCTGGACCGAACGTAATATCCTTCGCGGGTCGAGGAGAGTGAGAAGACAAGATAATGTAAGAACATTCAGTATACGACTTTCGCTAGGAATACCGCCACAAGAAACTGCGAGTATACACAGTGTCAGATCCACCGCCGTCTAGATTAACTGTATGAAATCTGGTTACACAGGATAGATCAGATCAAGTTGTGGTTGTGGAACTGGCCGAAATCAGTTAATGTGAGTTGCACCAAACGGACAGACGTTTATTTTCCTAAGAGCCACTTAATTACAAAAAAACGGCTCTGAGCACTATGGTGCTTAACATCTGAGGTCATCAGTCCCCTAGAACTACTTAAACCTAACTAACCTAAGGAACTCACACACATCCATTCCCGAGGCAGAATTCGAACCTGCGACCGTAGCAGTCGCGCGGTTCCGGACTGAAGCGCCTGCTCGGCCACCGGGGCCGGCACTTAATTACACATTGTCTTAAAATGATCAAATTAAAACACTGCAGCTGAGAGCCTAGTAAAGAAAACTTGCAATACCTCCTGGGCTGAAAACCGAAAACCCCACCAAAAAGAAGAACGGCTGAAGGCCTGAACACAAGTTATAAAAATTACTTTAAAAAATATATGCTGCTGAAGGCCCCACTTAAAAAAATATTTCACGTAAATACACGGCTGAAGGCCACACACGAGACATTGAACAACTCAGAGCTTAGGTCCTGGATAACAAGAGTTTCGGACAGAGCATTTTTTTTTTAAAAAAAAAGAAGAAGGGGTTTAAGCAAATCGATTATCAAAATTTTAATTTAAGATGGCTGAAGGCCTTATTTTAAAATTAAAACATACTACATTAAAAGACGGTAGTAGGTTTTGCACAGTACATCACACTAAAATCAACAAAACAGTGGTGCTCAGAGGTTTTCCAGGGGTCGGCCGGAGAAGGTAGCTCTAAAGCAAGGTGGGGTGAAACAGGCAGCCCAGAGTTAGGTTAAATAATCGGATGGCAACCCGACCCATAAATGGCTGAAGGACGGACCAACAACCTAATCAATTCCCTTCTTCCTGAACAACGGTACAGAAACAGAAAATGTCTTCAGAGGACGAATATACCACTACACCTTCTAAATAGGCATCTAGAAAGAGCCAAGGCCCATTAACCACTCTTAAGAAAAAAATATGAACAAACATCTAAAAGGCTGTCAAACTACAACCCGTGCCGGACATAATCAACACGGCGATGAAAACTCACTGCCGAAAAACTACGCTAACGACCAGGCCAGGTGAGTGGGGTATTAACGGCCACAAGGCAGAAAATACCGCTTGTGTTCTTCACTGATAAGTAACAACCAATTTAATAGTTAGAGACCATACAGGAAGAAGGCTGCAAAATTTCGCCGACTCCAAAACACCATAGATTGCTGTTAGCCAGAACGGCCCAAAAATCAACAACCGGCATGCACTAAGAGATGTCACAACAGTTGAGGTTTGATAACAGGTTAAGTGATAACTCAACTTCAGTGTCGATGTTCGGTGGGCAACAAACTGTGTAGCTCACGCAGCTATCGCCTCACAATCAGACCGCCCGTGCACATCACAAGTGATACAAGACCTAGCTTGTTAAAGTTTTTGTTTGGAATTGTTCCCTTATTGATATAACAAGTTTAAAATCGTCTTATTGTTAACGACAAACCTTGCAATATCGTTTACAAAGGACTATTTTTAAAAGAGTTTTTACCTATATATATATGTCAAGTGAAAATCTCATTATTGGCAAATTGTTAATGTCATATCTGGTAATCTCTTTTTTCATAATGAAAATTGTCAAGCTATTTGAAAGGGTTTTGAATTTTTTTTCTTGAAGAAATGACAGACTTAAAAATTTATTACTGACAAAGCCTTTTAAAATAAAAATATAATCGTAGCAGTGTGGTTTTTTTTTTTTTTTTTTCACCAGCACCTCCTGGTGCGATAACGTTTTTGGAATGACATTTGTACTTGAGTTGTTGCTCGTGAACCGCACTAACTGACGGTTCACTGACGTTGCTGTTCTCAGTGCTGGTATCAAGCTGGCTTCATACGCTCTTATGTGCCGGTTGGTTACAAAGTTCTACGGTGGCAACCTACCACAGCGTCTAGATTACATATGCAGTTGCATGTTAATTCCTTGAAGAGTAACTAACGCCCTGGGGCCGCGTCTGGGGGCATCTGTATTTTCACAAGGCTCTCCCCTTACGGTTTACTTCATGTAACAATATCTCTCCTAGTTTCGTCTACCCTCAGCATCGTCTCTGCTTCCTCGCCTTGGAGCGCCTGTCCTCCTTTCTCACAGATTCAACATAACACTACAGTAGCATGGGATAATCAACATACTACACGTCGACCTAACGCTATCACCTCCGTACCTCACTGTGGGCACCACACATGATGGCTGCTGTCATTCCCGTGGGATACACAAAACCCAAATATTTCCATCAGAATGCCACTCATAAAGCGTGATTTATTCCTCCGAATCACTCGTTTCCAACCATCCACTGTCCAGTAGCGACCCTAGCTACACCACCTCGCTTAGCGCTGACTACAGAAACGCGTGTCTTATACAGAGTTACTCGGTCACTGTATGATCTACACCGCCATTGTATTAGCTGGACTGCTGGTACCACTTTGGAAGTGGTTCCTTCAGCTGATTTCATCCAAAGTTCTACAGCCATCCTCCGCTAAGCTCGATGCCCAATGCCCGTTGGCACATGACGTCTCTCTGTTCTTGGTTTAGCAGTAGTTGTTCCTCCAAATTTCCACTTCGTATTCACATCACCAACTGTCGACTTGGGCTGCTTTAGGACGGCTGAAGTGTCTGTGATGCATTATAAAATATTCTCGGATTGCCAGCCGAGTCAGTGCGTTGTTTTTTGGCAACGTTTCAGCACGTTTCTTACTTGCCATCTTCAGGCGAAGTTTCGGGTTCACGTCTCGTCCGGATCTTTAGAGCCGCTGGACCACGGGCTTCTCTGAATCCTCGGCGCCGGTCAGGCTGATCAGGTGCGAACGGTATCGTCGCGGTGGCACATGTTGTGAGGGGTGGGACGGGGGGGGGGGGGGGGGGAGGGAGAGAGTGGAGCCGCCGGCGCCGGATCCTGACGTCTCGTCTCAGTGAGGCCTGTTTATTCCAAGATCCAGCACCGACCTGCCTCCATCGGTGCGCTCTCGTCTTATTCCTGTTAATGTTGTGTTCAACGCGTTGCTCAGTTGGAAGACACATCTCGGTTGAGCAGGTTATCAATGACCCGTATCTCCACGGCATCTTCAATAACAGAGTCCCAGAAAACTTTCGCGCTACACAGGGTCTTGATTTCTTTAAGTTGAAACGTGTATTATTTTCTGTGCCTGTCATCAGCTACCTCGGATTTTTCTTATCGTCCGAGACGAGCGCTTTTCACATGTTCAGAGATACGTTGTGTGATGCAACGCTGCTTCTGTCCAATATTTTATTTGCCACATTCACAGGAAATGCTGTAGACACCCGGTGTTATTAGACCCAAATGATGCTTCATTGAGCCCAGCATATTCCTGATTTTTGCTGGAGGACGGAGATGGTTTTTGTCTTCTTCTTCTCCAGCAGCCTTACAATCGGGGCCCTGGGTGGCCCTGGGTACGAGAGGAACGCCATACCTTTGTTTTTCTCTTCTTCCTGAAGGTCCTTCTTCTTCGTCGTACTCATCTCGACAGCGCGTCTAGTGTGCGTTTCGGTGTATCCATTCTTCTGGAAGGTTTTCTTCAGGTGCTGAATGTCAGCAGATAAACTGTCCTTGCCGCATATGTCATGAGCTCTGCGGATTAGGATAGTGAGTACGGATTTCCTTTGTGCTGGTTGTTGGCAGCTATTCGTGCTGAAGTACATTTCTGTATGTGTTTTCTTTCGGTAGACCGAGTTTCCCAGTGTGCCGTCCGTTTTCCTATTTTGTTACGATATCGAGGAAGCGTAGGCACCCATTTTCTTGAAATTCCGTTGTGAACTCGATGTTCTCGTGCATGCCTTCCAGATGGTTGAGAAATTAAGTTACAGTGTCCTCGCCATGGGGCTAGACCGCGAAAGTGTCGTCCACGTAAAAGACCTTCGGTTTATGGCGTGCTGTTTCCAAGGCGCTATTCTCGAAGTATTCCATGCACAGATTGGCGACGCATGGTTCCAGTGGGGATACCATAGCGATACCATCCACCATGGTAAAAGTTGCACCCAAAATGAAAATACGTGGTCGTGAGTGTATGGCGGAATAATTCCACTGGGTCTTCGTCGCAGTGATTCTCCAGTAGTTTCAAGCAGTCCTCTTACTCTCGTGAAGAGGGATGTAACGTCACAGCTGACCATAACATCATTGTTGTCAAGACGCCACTCCTTGAGTGTCTCAACAAACTCCGTGGAATTCTTGATGTGGTGGGGACTTTTAGCCACAAGAGGCTTGAGTAGTTGATACAGGTGCTTGACTATACCATAGGTAAGAGAATTGATCGTGTCTACTATCGGACAAAGTGGTACCTCCCTCTTGTGTGTCTTGTGGAGGCTGTATAACCGTGGTGCAACCAAAGCCTTTTTACCAGGTCCTAATTCAAACCTGAGTTGATCAGATGACCGATGGTCTTTCTAGGCGCAGCCTATGTAAGGTCCTTTTCCACTTGTTTGTAGGCCTGGTCCTGCTGGAACGAATAAACAGGCCGCACTGACGCACTGAGACGCCAAGACCCGGCGCCCGCCCCCCCCCCCCCCCCCACTCTCCCCCCACCCACCCACCAGCGTGGTCCATTGTGCCGATTCCGCTCGCTCCTGATTGGCCCGACCGGCGCCGAGGATGCAGAGATGCCCGTGGCCCAGCGTCTATAAAGATACGGACGAGGTGTGAACCCGGGTCCGCCGGTCTTACACCGGCAACTTGCCGATGTTTTCAACGAGATTCTCCGAACAGGTGTCTACCCCTCTTCGAGGCAATTCTGAAATCCGGCAAGGACCCACGCCAGGCATCGAGCTACTGACCCATCAGCTTGCTCCCGTCCCTCTCGAAAGTTTTCGAGAGGCTGCACGCGAGAAAACTGATGCGACACAACACCCAGGAGGGCATCATCCCGGACGAGCAGTTCGGCTTCCGAGAAGAACATAGCACTTCCCACCAGCTCTTGCGGGTGGTAGAAACGGCGATGAGGCCACTGGAAACAAGGGAATCCTGTGGGGCAGTGTTCCTCGACGTCTCCCGAGCGTTTGACTCGGTGTGGAACGACGGTCTTCAGTTCAGACTTTTTCAACAAGGGATACCGACGTCCCACATGACACTGCTGCGGTCGTACCTGTCTGAACGAACCTTCCAGGTGAGGGCTGACGTCGGTACGTCCACAGACCGGCAGATACGTGCAGGGGTGCCGCAGGGGTCGGTTCTTGGCCCCTCGCTGTACTCCCTGTACAATGCCGACGCGCCGAAAGTGGCAGAAGTCGAACTAGCACTGTACACTGATGATACAGCCTTGTTCACTCGATGCATGAACGCCCAAGTGCTGAGTAACCGCCTCTAACGCAGGTGTGACGCCTTGGGCACATGGGCAACAAAGTGGAGGCTGAAATTCAAGACTTCTGCCGCCAGGGATTACGCTGGTCGAAATCCTGGGAGAACCTATCCCATGGAGTGGAACGGCAAAATACCTAGGGGTTGTCCTAGACCGCAGGCTCACCTGGAAGCATCACATCCGTGATGCGAAACGGAGAGCAATAGGACACCTTCGCGCCCTGTATCCGCTGCTAAAACCGCAGTCGTCATTGCCACCGCAAAACGGCATCACGCTTTACCAAACATTGGTTCGCCCACTGTTCGAGTATGCGGCCGCGGTCTGGGGGAAGGCCGCAGATGCTCACATTGTGACTCTGCAGCGGATACAGAACCACGCCCTGATGACTGCTATGTATCTTCCGAGGCGCTTCTCGACGCGCCAACACCATAAGCAAACCAGGATCCTGCCTATCCGTGACAGGTTTCCGCCATCGCCAGCAAGTTCTGCGAGAAGACGGGACGCTCCCGCAACCTCATCACAGGACAACCACGCGTTGGCCTGACCTGCTGAAGGATTAAGTTTTACTAATCCCTCAACAGAGAGTGTCTTCTCTTTTTCAGGTTACACCAGCTAGAACCAATGAACAAGAGTGGTAATATATCTTTCTCTCTTTTACAGGAACCGCAGGAATGATGAATTTCGTCTAAACTGCACCACCTCGAGCCAAGGATAGGTTCGTCTTTTCTGCGTCAGCGAACCCGACACTTCGCCTGAAGGTGGCAAGTAAGAAACTTGTTGAAACGTTGCCGGCGGACAACGCATTGACTCGGCTGTCAACCTGTGAAGGTTTTCTCATCAAGATTCGCCGAGAAAGCCTCCATTCTCATGTCTATCCTGCACCTTTACTCAGGTGATTTTGAGTGTCCAGTGCTGGTTGAAAGTCACTGAGGACTCCTGAGTCACCCACCTGCAGTTACTGCTTCTTTACCCTCACCACCTTTTATACTGGTGTGTCTGTCTGTCGTAAAATCTAGTGTTCAGTTCTGGATTTCATAGAGGTGTCCGGCTACTTTTGATCAGATATTTCGCTAATATGTCGTAAACTGCAGTCATATGGCAATTAACAGAATCATCTAAGATCTGACCTTTCCTAAATCCTCATTGATGACGCGTCACGGTCATGGTTTTGGATTTACATCACCTCGTTTCTTTTTTGGACGATATATATATTACCTCAATGAGTCACATGACGGCAGGTATGCAACCAGAAAATTACTGTTTCCTCAGACACTGCAACTTTCTTGGTTGCCAATCACGTCTAGAAGCTAGCTCTGTCGTCTAGGAAACAACCTGCACTTTCCCATCACTATTTGAGCGTCGAACTGTTTGTTACGGTTTATATTTGCCGTTGCTAAGCCATCTTCTGTTGAAAGAAGTGTTCCAATTCATGGGCCCGTACGTAGAGGTCCGTCCTTGCATGATGTGACTTTGATGGCATCCATAATATTGTCTGTTTTCGTTTCTAGTTATTTACGTACCTGGATGATTTTGGATGGAACTGTCGCAGTTAAGACTCCACTGAAAGACAAACATACAAAGTATACAGATGCGTTTTTAAACCGAAATATTATTTGTATGTAAACAATTTTTGTTCAAATGGCTCTGAGCACTATGGGACTTAACAACGGAGGACATCAATCCCATAGAACTTAGAACTACTTAAACCTAACCTAACCTAATGCCCAAGGAAGGATTCGATGCTGCGACCGTAGCAGTCGCGCGGTTCCAGACTGAAGCGCCTTGAACCGCTCGGCAACCTGTGCAGATTACACAAATTTCTTGGTATGAGTAAAACTTTATAATACTTCAGATATCGATAAAAGTTTCTGCTACCTTTTGTCGATTCATATTACTAACGGCACCGTAAGTATCATAAGATGTTGTAGCGATAACAAGTGCACCGTCTGTGAAAGTTCGCTTGTCATCATTCGGAAAATATCCAATTATTCGTTACTGCCATTTCTGTGAAACAATTTAGCAGCTTGGTGCACATCAAGATAACAACGAATATTCCTTATAAATAATTGAATTCATGCCTTCGTTTACCGAAAGTTTCAATTGGATTTTAACTCAGCGCAGAACTTTACAGAGAATTTCATAATGTCATGGGAGTCGAATGAAAGGGTACGTATTAAGCGAAGTGAATGAAAGTTTTTATCAAAGGAAATTGATTCTGCGGAAGTAAATAAACTGCATGGCTAGAAATATGTTTTGTTCGGTGGAATATTTATTCCTCGTTTTGTATATCCCGTTCAATCTTCGCCGTTTCATATTTATTCCGGGAAACAATCTGAGTGCTGAGAACAGTATTCTAATTTCTTGAATAAACAGTCGTGCCCAATCTACCTACAGCACGTTGGCGAACGTGGCACCATCTCGCGTTGTATTAAAGCGAAATTACACCTCAAATTTACGTGGTGTTTCTTCTGTAGAAAGTCTCATAACAGAAATGAAATGTATGAAAACTCTTAATACTTCCTAATTGAATACGAGGCGTGCAGCGGCAGCGATAAAATTTATTCATTTTTGGTTTTCCACCGGTAGGTTTTCAGACGTCTATGACACAGTTGTGGATTGTTTTGTAATAATGGATGCCAGTGACATACGGGAGACACATAGGGTTGACGTAAGTTGATAGTGTTTTTCCACAAATTAAATAAACACAACAGATACACATAACATAGATTTAATTCATATTATCCATCACCATTTGCAGCAGTGTGCCAACGATGGGGTAATTTTTCGATTCCGCGTTGTAGAATTAACGTGATTTAGAGGCGAAGAATTCGTCGGTCCACATTCGGAGAGCAGTTTCATCTGGAAAGTAAGTTCCTTGAAGGTTATTCGATAGAGAGAGGAAAAGACGAAACCATGAGTGTGGAAGATCCGATGAATAAGATGGGTGCGAATTAATTTCCAGCCCAACTCCTGTAGAGTGGTTCTTTATCCGTCTATCAGAACGGGGGCAGGTGTTATCGTGTCGTACAATCACCTCACGCAGACTTCCTGGTCATCGTTTTTGGATAGAGTCTATGGCACGTCTCAGTTGTTCAGTAATGATTGTTACGCTTTGGGGAAGCAATTCGTAGCACACCACACCGTCACTGTTTCACCAACAGTATCTTTTGTGGATGAGCGCAGGTCCTATGTACGGAAATTGCTGCTTTGTCTGGGCTCAATCATTCCTTCCTTTTCCTTACGTTAGCATAACGACACCATTTCTCGTCGCCAGTTGTGATACAAGATAGGAATGGCTGGCGTTATTCAACAGCCAACTGACAACGAGCAAGCAGAGATGCAAATTTTTGTGATTTTGTCTTAGAGCATGCGGTAATCACAGACCTTTGTACCTTCACCATTGCATTCAAATGTCACATGATTATAGAATGAACACAGTTCAGCAACGTTTGCCAGTTCTCGGATACACTGATGCGGAACACTGTGGATAAATTCGATTAAACGATCTTCATCAAAACTTGAACGTCTTCCTGAACGTGGAGAATCGCTAACGTCAAAACGATCCTCCTTAAATCGAAAACATTTTTCTCACCGTACCCTGTCCAATGGCATTATGCTCATGCACGCCCTCCGTTGCTTTCAACCCTTATTTGAAGTCAAACAGAAGAATTTGTCGCAAATGTTCCGATTTTTCCACTTGGCACCCCATTTTCTAGCTTTCGCAGCTCCACTCACTATCTAAATGGTTCAAAGGCTCTAAGCATTAAGGGACTTCAAATGTTCCGATTTTTTCACTTGGCACTCCATTGTATAGCTTTCGCAGCTCCACTCACTATCTCAAATGGTTCAAATGGCTCTAAGCTCTATGGGACTTCACATCTGAGGTCATCAGTCCCATAGACATAGGACTACTTAAACCTAAGGACATCACACACATCCATGCCCATGGCAGGATTCGAACCTGCGACCGTAGCAGTCGCGTGGTTGTGGACTGAAGCGCCTAGAACCGCTCGACCACAGCGGCCGCCTCACTCACTATATCCAAATGATAAAATGTCAATAGCAATCAGCAACAGGAAATTACAAATAAAAAATGACAGTCGGCAAATAAACCCATAGCAACCGGGATACCAGCACGCAAAACAAAAACGCTACGAAGTCACTCCGAGGTAATGGAAATGGTAGGCTTCAAATCTAGGCACATTCCTTTTCGGGTTGGTGCGTCTGTCTTTCATGATCAAAGCTGCAAAAGGGAGTTGCAGTGGTCGATTCGTGAATATATTACTTCGTTAAGACTTTAGGTCGACATTTCCACGCTACATAAAGGGACTGGGAGCGCCAGTCACCAGAAAGTAGTTAGATTCTCGGGGTAGTTACCAGAGCTTTAAATGGTGTTTGCTAAGAGATAAACAGAACCACTAGGTGGACACTGATGGAAACGCTGTGCTGCAGGGGAGGCCATTTACTGGGCAATGGCCGGGTGCTGAAGGTGTGGCTACATGTGCTCTGCAGTTGGTAGGCAGCATCTCATGGCGGCAGCGTAGTGGAGACGGCCGGTCTGTATGTCTTTGGCAGCGGCCAGAGTGGAATATCTGGCCTAACGCCAGTGATGCTCGGAAGCCACCTATCGCATGTCACATTACATTTGTCCGTTAAGTGTTGACGTCCCATGCACTACAGACGTGACTGTTTGTCATTTCTGCTTTTATATTTGGAAACGTAGGCTTTTGGTCCACCTTGACGTGTTTCGATCCATACCTGCTCCAACGTCTATTGAGACGTCGGTATGATCTCTGTGGGAACGTCCTATGGCTTCCCTCGACGTGCGGCTCCAACCTGCCCTGGTGTTTGCCATTTTGTGTTTGGGATGCAAGCTAAGTGTGTCATCCGGCCGATACAAAAATCAAATTGCTCCAAGCACTACGGAGCTTAAGATCTGAGGTCATCAGAACTACATAAACCTAACTAACCGAAAGACATCACACACATCCACGCCCAAGGCAGGACTCGAACATGCGACCGTAGAAGGCGCGCGGCTCCTGACTGAAGGGCCGATACATTTTCGAATATTACATATACATGTGAAACTATATCCAGGAAGCCTCGTTCCAATTTGGAGAGTATGTCATTTACTCCCTTTTCAGTTTAAGCATAACAACTATTGTTTTTCCTGAAAAAATAACTTTTAAATATGGACATGAAGATTTCCACTAGGGTTGCTGACAATAATTCATTCTTATTTTGGTTTAGAATTACCACTAACGCAAGACACGTCTCGCATGATGTACTAACCAAAGATGAATAACTTCCCTACTCTTCCAAAGCATTTGTTTAATTTTTTATGGTACACAGATTACTTAAAAAAATTAAGTAAAATTAACGAGTGTGTCTATGTTGTAACGCAGATTATTGTGTTTCATGCTTATTGTAGATTTTTACATTGCACTGAACTCCACGTTACTATCATCTTCAACCTAAAGTCCCCCAGCCTCCCACGCCCCCTTTCCTAACCTCCTGACCCCCTACAGTTCTTTCCTTTCTTTTTGAACTGTTTCGTTCCATCTGCGTAATCCACTATTCTTTACGTATTGGTTTTCTTTTCCCTCTCCCCTTTCCCTTAGCTCCTCCCTTTCTATCCTCCCTTTCGCCTCCTCCTCCCCCCTCACGACCCATCGCCTGGCCCTTTCCTGGTAATTGCACTGATTACTCAGACTGCGATTGTTAATAAAATTATGATCATTTTACTATTTTATGTACTATTCGATTCAATCTTACTGTTGCGTATGACTTTATGCACAATAGATATTGATCTGTTTAGTTCCAATTAAGTAACACAAAATGTTTACATTTATAGATATCTTGTATTTGAGTGCTGTTATATAAAAACTGTTAACTGTTTATTGTCTTTTTTGGCATGTGTTTGCCACAATTGTGCTATGAACTACGAATGCTGTGTATGTTACAAAGTAGCGATGTTGTGTATCGTACTTTCTAGGATGGTGTATTGATATGCTTCATACCATACAGCATGTAGGATCCATCCTTTTTGGATTTATATCTTATATTACAGGATTACAGTGTATTTTGTTTATGTAGATCAGCACACTTATGATGTTTAATCATTTTTGGTCGTTTCTTATGTTTCAGACTGTGAATCACTATAGAAACAATCTTTCCCGGGAAAAGAGAATCATCGCCCAATAAGGCCGCCACCTGTCCTACGTTTTCTTGTAGCTTCTACCTTGACCTGCACCGTTCGTTTACGACATTCAGTGATGTTGGTTGGTACTGGATACATATAGTTATAGGCATTACATCTGTTATTTTGGACGGTAATTTTACTTTGCGGATTTTGTATACTCCGTTTGCTATATGCAACCCATTTCTGCTTCGCATTCGTACTTATTGTAAACATGTGTTTTTGTACAATGATTGGTGCAGAAATGGGTATGAACAAGAAACTGGACACTTATTGAGTAAATGTCTATTTTATTCTCAACTCTGGCATTCTTTTCGCTTCACAAGCTATTTAATAATTTTTGAAACTGAGTTAGAAGCGCTATAAAAACCCATGAATGATGCAAAACGCAATCAATCATAAACAATGCTTCGTCTTGTAAATTAGTTCATAACTTACATACAGTCCATTGTACTATATATGTTACTTGTACTGAGACAGGATAAGTTACTCTCTCGCCTATATTTCGTATCTGGAAAATTATTAAACATTTTATTAAAACCTGACGCACCTTGGGCGACACTCTAGGAAGTTAAAGGCTTGAGCAGACGTTGATGGAACCTGGTAGGGCGCTAAAAGCATGAGGTATTTTTACGGTTCTTAGCTCATAGAAATGGCATGTTTTGAGTTGGAAGCAGTTTTCAGCCAGCCCATCCCTCAGTAATTCTTGCCAGACAGGCCCACAGCAATGCAGGGCAGACTGATCAGCGCCTTGTCGAGACAGGTCTCCAGCAGAACAACCCCACTATACCTGTATTGACACCAGCTGGAGGCTGGGCAGGGGGTGGTGGACTGAAATGACGCATCTACACAGTGGAGTTGCAAACTGGGCATTGTGTGCAGAGCCACGCGTAGTAAAAATTCACAAGTTTTCGTGATCGCCGATACTGCAAATAGGCCTGTGACCCACTTCCATCGGCCACCTCGATTGTATGAGAAACTCTGGCATCTGAGAAACGTTTAGAGACAGAATCTGTATTACACCTCAAAGCTAGGACTAACAACCTCCTAGCCACAGGGTATTTAGATAAAGCTGTTTAAGATTTAACTGTCCACATGTTGCCACGGAAACCGATTTGACTTCGTTGATAAACATCTTCCCCTTCCGCGAAAACATAAAAAAACCCAGTAATTGGCGGTTTTCTTCTTTTTTCAGAGAAACAGGTTTCTGACCTATTGCTCTGGTTCGACAGAAGTTTGTGCTGTCATGTAAGAGGGGAGATTTAGCGCCTCTAGAGCCCTATAATTGGCTGAAAACTGCGTGAAGGAGGTGTCGATCCTGCACTTTGCCGTAAAACGGATATTTTTTTTTCTGAAGAGGTTCGAGGCACTCGGGTGCTGGGCTTTGTTCTGGTATGGGGACTTCCGGTCGATGCTCTGGCATGTGTGGTTGGTGCTTGGGAACTGTCCTGAGACTGACCTCACTTGCGAGTAGTTTGGACTGGGGAGCCTGTGGTAAAGTTCTTACTGTACCGATGGTGTGACTTGAAACGTCTCGGAATGCTCGTTTCCAGAGGGCACACTTATTTATTTTACCAGTCTTGACGTTTGGTATCCTTGTGCACTCTGTTGTTTAAGTGAGTAAAATTGGTCCTTGGTACAACCAGTGAACGGGTGTGTCACACACTGAAATCTGTCTGCCTAATCGCTAGACTGTGAGATTTTGCATTTCTTTCGTGATCGTGATTGATTCACACGGGCCGCCTCCCATGTCGCCTCCGCCTCACATATTTCGCCAGTTCTATGTTACATCGCAGCACGAAGCAAACAGGATAACGAACTGCCGCTCTGTCCTTGTCAGAGCGCACAGATCTCAACGCCACTTGCACTTATATAGAGAAAATTCTGTAGATTTATCAATCAAAGTCTGCTCAGCGTCAGATCAATTCAGATTGAGTTATCCACATTTTGAGAAACTGAGTACTTGTCTCACTTCAGCTACCCAGGATCCTAGTCCATTGTGGTCTTGAACCACCTGTTAGTTTTTACGATATTCAATCGTTACTTGTTTGGCATAATTTTAGCCTCTCTTTGTTTTGGGAAAATACATGTTGTCAGTAAACTAAATTTTGTATACCTTCTCAATCATTTTTATAACAGCCCCATGGGTTAACTTCCATTGTGGTGCGGTGTGGTGTCCCCTGCCACGATTCTGTGACCTTTAGATCGTGTTGCCTAGCGTAGTCATTCAGTTTGACATCCCTTGCCCAGAATTTTTAATTTATGGGTCCTTCTGTGATCGTCAGATAGTAGATAGTATTGCCCAGTGAGGTTTATGTTACCCTTGCTTAATGTGAGGCACTGGGTAGAGTACATTCGCGTTTCTGGTGCCGAGACATAGTACTAATATTTAATTACTGTATGTGTGTATTTTCATGTTTTGGTTGTGACTTCTGTGCCACTTGATTGTCTGTTTCTGACGTCAATCGGCGCTGTGGTGATTTGTTAGAATAGATTGAGACTTTCGTTTGTGAGCATAGATAAGCGTGCTGTTCTTTGAATTCGTTGTCAGGAAGTAGGAATCAGAAGCTCGCATGAGCGTAATTTAGAGAAGAATCTGTGTGGTATAGGAATGTGTAGTGTTTAAATTCGTTTGGGTCAGAACTAGAGTGCGTGCTTACAAGAAGCAAGGCACGTTTACTACAGAGTAGCTTAAGTAATTGGATCTTGTTAGCCATGGATCCATTTCAGATTATTAGAGGTGACCAGGCAGATATTACACAGGATTCTCAGGTAAATGCGGTTGCAGACCGGGCAAAGATGTCGAACATAGAACCTGCAGAGTATGACGACATGTCTCAGTGAGGTGACGAAAGTGATCTTGATACCGCAGCAGAACGAAATGTAGACGCTGGTGGTACGAGAAGTACCATCAACGAGACTGGCACACCATAGTCACGAACGTTACAGAAAGATGGAATCTCGTTCATCCTGTCCGGAAGGTGATAGTGGTAGATGTCAGTTTCAATACAAAGGTAAGCAGGAAGTGCAGGGCTGCCTCACATACCGCTAACGTTGAATGGATGTCAACGCCAGGGGGCAGGTTGCACATCAAGTGCAATGTTGTCACGCCAGTCGCTAACTGCTGTCTGACCAGAATGACGCCAAGGGTTCAGCTGCAGTCCATCAGCTGCCCAAGATGCCGGTTGCTGCCCAGACACGAGATGCTGTGAGACGAGAAGAAACGCCAGAGACGTCTTTCACCACTTCTTCCACGTCATGCACTGAGCAAGAGGCCATTCCACTCTGGTGCAAAATGCTGTTCTTCAGTCCTACCACTCACTGTTTGTGCAAGTCTATAAGTGCCATGTTTTCAATTCGTGTGACATTTTCAATTGTAAAATTTGTTTCCCCAGAGACCCTTGTGAAGGAAGCTATTGGATACCTTTCTGTAAAATCACTATGTAATATGTTCGTGCTTTTGTATCTATCATTTGAACTGTGTTGATTGTGAGATATATATTTGTCTGTACTTCTATTAATTCCCTGATTATGTGTCTGTATTTGTTTTCATGTCGTACAAAATAATACACAAATTTACACAACTTAGGTAATAAGACAAAAAGATTACACATGTGATTTCCATGTTCATTGAGAATTTGAGAATGTTTGTGTTTGATGATTGAGACCAAATGAGTGATAGATCATGGATAAATCGGTGAGCAGAGAACTGTTCATATAGCAGAACATTGTAAATGATTATGGACATTAGACTTCTCTGACCTCAAGATATGGTGTGACTGGATATATTTCCTTGCTGTAAAACCTTTTAACCACCTACCAAATGTTTATTGGGAGTTTGTGATGTAGTAATGACCTCTGGAACTAACTTCATTCATATTACACACATAAAAGTTTATAAGTACTTTGGCTGGCTTGCAGCTTTATATGAGTGAATGACCCCTGGAATGAATCAGGTATGGGTTGGATGTGTTTTAGTCATGGGCAATCCAGACTGGCAACATTACCTTTTCTTCACATACACTCCTGGAAATTGAAATAAGAACACCGCGAATTCATTGTCCCAAGAAGGGGAAACTTTATTGTCACATTCCTGGGGTCAGATACATTACATGATCACACTGACAGAACCACAGGCACATAGACACAGGCAACAGAGCACGCACAATGTCGGCATTAGTACAGTGTATATCCACCTTTCGCAGCAATGCAGGCTACTATTCTCCCATGGAGACGATCGTAGAGATGCTGGATGTAGTCCTGTGGAACGGCTTGCCATGCCATTTCCACCTGGCCCCTCAGTTTGACCAGCGTTCGTGCTGGACGTGCAGACCGCGTGAGACGACGCTTCATCCAGTCCCAAACATGCTCAATGGGGGACACATCCGGAGATCTTGCTGGCCAGGGTAGTTGACTTACACCTTCTAGAGCACGTTGGGTAGCACGGGATACATTCGGACGTGCATTGTCCTGTTGGAACAGCAAGTTCCCTCGCCGGTCTTGGAATGGTAGAACGATGGGTTCGATGACGGTTTGGATGTACCGTGCACTATTCAGTGTCCACTCGACGATCACCAGAGGTGTACGACCAGTGTAGGAGATCGCTCCCCACACCATGATGCCGGGTGTTGGCCCTGTGTGCCTCGGTCGTATGCAGTCCTGATTGTGGCGCTCACCTGCACGGCGCCAAACACGCATACAACCATCATTGGCACCAAGGCAGAAGCGACTCTCAACGCTGAAGACTACACGTATCCATTCGTCCTTCCATTCACGACTGTCGGGACACCACTGGAGGCGGGCTGCACGATGTTGGGGCGTGAGCGGAAGACGGACTAACGGTGTGCGGGACCGTAGCCCAGCTTCATGGAGACGGTTGCGAATGGTCCTCGCCGATACCCCAGGAGCAACAGTGTCCCTAATTTGCTGGGAAGTGGCGGTGCGGTCCCCTAAGGCACTGCGTAAGATCCCATGGTCTTGGCGTGCATCCGTGCGTCGCTGCGGTCCGGTCCCAGGTCGACGGGCACGTGCACCTTCCGCCGACCACTGGCGACAACATCGATGTACTGTGGAGACCTCACGCCCCACGTGTTGAGCAATTCGGCGGTACGTCCACCCGGCCTCCCGCATGCCCACTATACGCCCTCGCTCAAAGTCCGTCAACTGCACATACGGTTCACGTCCACGCTGTCGCGGCATGGTACCAGTGTTAAAGACTGCGATGGAGCTGCGTATGCCACGGCAAACTGGCTGACACTGACGGCGGCGGTGCACAAATGCTGCGCAGCTAGCGCCATTCGACGGCCAACACCGCGGTTCCTGGTGTGTCCGCTGTGCCGTGCGTGTGATCATTGCTTGTACAGCCCTCTCGCAGTGTCCGGAGCAAGTATGGTGGGTCTGACACACCGGTGTCAATGTGTTCTTTTTTCCATTTCCAGGAGTGTATATTGGTTACCAAGATGAGATTCTCCTATTATGTTCAATGTTTTCCTACAGTTTGTTTCACACTAAACAGCATTGATGTGAGACACTAAGCATGCAGAAATCAACAGCAGGTTGAGGGCAGTAAGAGAGGGCAAGTCACTCTCACACCTATTTTTCGTATTCGGAAAATTATTAAAGATTTTCTTACAACCTGACACACCTTGAGCGACACTCGAGAAAGTTAACGTCCAGACCAGACGTCGACGGAGCCAGGTAGGGCGCTAAAAACATGAGATACTTTTATAGTTCTTGGATCATAGAAATGACATTTTGGGAGATGGAAGCAATTGGCAGTGAGCCAATCCCGCAGTAAATCTTGCTGGACAGGCCCACAGCCATACAGGGTAGAAGACCAGCCCCTTGTCATGACAGGTCTCCAGCCGGACAATGACCTGCATTGGCGCCAGCCAAAGGCTGGGCCAGGGGCAACAGACTGAAGGGATGCATCTGCACATTGCAGTCATAAAACGGGTATTGGGTACAAAGCGACACATATTAAAAATTCACAAGTTTTCGTGTTCACCGATACTCCAAATAGGCCTGAGACACACTTTCATTGGCTGCCTCGGTTGTAAGAGAAACTCCGGCGTCTGAGAAATGTTTAGAGATAGAATCTTTATTACATCTCATAATTAGGACGAACAACCTCCAAGACACAGGTGATTTAGATAAAGATCATTAAGACTGTATCTGTTTGCATGTAGCTGCGGGAAGCGATGTAACTTCGGAGAAAAACATCTTCCCCCTCTACAAAAAAAAGCCAGTAATTGGTGGTTTCTTCTTTTTCCAGAGAAGCCGGTTTCTTAACTCTTGCTCTGGTTCGAGAGGAATTTGTGCTGCGAAGAAGAGTTGCGAGGCATTCGGTTGCTGGACTTTTGGTCTGGTAAGGATACTTCTGGTCGATGCTCTGGCATGTGTGGTTGGTGCTTGGGAACTGTCCTGAGACTGACTTCACTAGGGAGTAGTTTGGACTGGGGAGCCTGTGGTGAAGTTCTTACTGTACCGGCGGTGGGACTTGAAACGTCTCGGACAACTCGTTTGCTTAGGGCACACGTATTCGTTTTTGGTTTGCCAGTCTTGACGTTAGGTATCCTTGTGCACTATGTCCTCTAAGTGAGCCTAAAAGGTCCTTGGTATGACGAGTGATTAGGCGTGTCACACACTGGAATGTAGCATGATTTCAGGGCTTTGGTAGAGAGTAAACTGCGATCTGTCTGCCTGTTTGCTGAACCGTGAGATTTTTGCATTTCTTTCGCGGACGCGATTGAGTCACAGGTGCCACCTCACGTATCGCTTCCGCCGCATGTAGCAAACAGGGTAAAGTACTGCTGCCCCAGCCTTGCCAGGGTGTGCAGATCTCAATCGCCACTTGCTCTGAGCTGCACCAATATAAACTTTTGTAGATTTGAACAATCAAAGTCAGCGTGAGATCAATTAAGATTGCGTTATCCACGTTTTCAGAGCCAGAGTACTTGACTCCGTTTTGGGAAAATATAGGTTGTCAGTAAATAAATTTAGCACACGTTCTCAATCATTTTATATAACAGCCCCATGGATTAACTTACAGTACGTCTTTATTGTTAAATTCAAATATTTCGGCTTGTTGTTCGAGATAATTTTACTGATATACCACAGTTATCTGCTTCCTATCTTGTGCAGGGAAATGTTTAGAGTATTGTCGTCCGTAGACAGTCTGTTAACAATAGTGTACGTTCCTTAGATGTACTACTTCCTGGATCGGTGATTTTCTTTTTCGGCTATATAAACATTTAAGAGAAAAATTTGGTCCTTGTTCAGTTTTCTCTTTTTTTCAGTTCTAACCGTTGACATGTGAAGTCAGAGCTTCTGGACTGTTTCCTTCATATCTACTATTTTCTGCTATATCATTTTCAAAATATTCGTTTCACGCCCTTGATTGCTTTTTTAAGTAATTTGCTTTAGGTAGATTAATTCTTGAATATTCCTTGTAACATCCACATGAAACTCTCAGCCTGTTCTTTAGTAGCTGCGCTGTTACGTGTAAAATTTGTTTTTTTTTTTTTTTTTTTTTTTTTTTTTGCTTATCTGTATGTACAAGATATTAAGATACACTCCTAGAAATGGAAAAAAAGCACATTGACACCGCTGTGTCAGACCCACCATACTTGCTCCGGACACTGCGAGAGGGCTGTACAAGCAATGATCACACGCACGGCACAGCGGACACACCAGGAACCGCGGTGTTGGCCGTCGAATGGCGCTAGCTGCGCAGCATTTGTGCACCGCCGCCGTCAGTGTCAGCCAGTTTTCCGTGGCATACGGAGCTCCATCGCAGTCTTTAACACTGGTACCATGCCGCGACAGCGTGGACGTGAACCGTATGTGCAGTTGACGGACTTTGAGTGAGGGCGTATAGTGGGCATGCGGGAGGCCGGGTGGACGTACCGCCGAATTGCTCAACACGTGGGGCGTGAGATCTCCACAGTACATCGATGTTGTCGCCAGTGGTCGGCGGAAGGCGCACGTGCCCGTCAACCTGGGACCGGACCGCAGCGACGCACGGATGCACGCCAAGACCGTAGGATCCTACGCAGTGCCGTAGGGGACCGCACAGCCACTTCCCAGCAAATTAGGGACACTGTTGCTCCTGGGGTATCGGCGAGGACCATTCGCAACCGTCTCCATGAAGCTGGGCTACGGTCCCGCACACCGTTAGGCCGTCTTCCGCTTACGCCCCAACATCGTGCAGCCCGCCTCCAGTGGTGTCGCGACAGGCGTGAATGGAGGGACAAATGGAGACGTGTCGTCTTCAGCGATGAGAGCCGCTTCTGCCTTGGTGCCAATGATGGTCGTATGCGTGTTTGGCGCCGTGCAGGTGAGCGCCACAATCAGGACTGCATACGACCGAGGCACACAGGGCCATCACCCGGCATCATAATGTGGGGAGCGATCTCCTACACTGGCCGTACACCTTTGGTGATCGTCGAGGGGACACTGAATAGTGCACGGTACATCCAAACCGTCATCGAACCCATCGTTCTACCATTCCTAGACCGGCAAGGGAACTTGCTGTTCCAACAGGACAATGCACGTCCGCATGTATCCCGTGCCATCCAACGTGCTCTAGAAGGTGTAAGTCAACTACCCTGGCCAGCAAGATCTCGGGATCTGTCCCCCATTGAGCATGTTTGGGACTGGATGAAGCGTCGTCTCACGCGGTCTGCACGTCCAGCACGAACACTGGTCCAACTGAGGCGCCAGGTGGAAATGGCATGGCAAGCCGTTCCACAGGATTACATCCAGCATCTCTACGATCGTCTCCATGGGAGAATAGCAGCCTGCATTGCTGCGAAAGGTGGATATACACTGTCCTAGTGCCGACATTGTGCATGCTCTGTTGCCTGTGTCTATGTGCCTGTGGTTCTGTCAGTGTGATCATGTGATGTATCTGACCCCAGGAATGTGTCAATAAAGTTTCTCCTTCCTGGGACAATGAATTCACGGTGGTCTTATTTCAATTTCCAGGAGTGTATTTGCAGTTGGCATAAATAACTACCACGGGCGCCTATTCCTGCATCATTGTGTTCTTCTGTGTTGTGCAACTTGTTTTTTAATTTAGTCTCCTGTACCTTGTTATTTTTAAAATAATTTTCTACTTTTAATTAGTATGACCATTTTCCGGTATCGTAGCTGAGGTTTTACAAAGAAAAACCATTCCATAGACTTTGTCCTGTCCAGGAATTAAACACTCCAATCGCCATTTTGCAGAAGACTCTACCACCACATATCAGATTCTGTATTTTTATCCTGTTAGAGATTCCTTCAACATCCTCCATACAATTTAAAAATTTATAGTATACAGTGGAAGTTCGCACCTGAATTACTATTATGCTCTGTTTTCCTGTAGCAATGTACATCTAATTTGAATTCTATTTGATGTGCAAATTTCCTTGAATCTTCTTAGACTCAAATTTATCCCATTTTCTGTTATTTTACTCAGCTCAAATACATAAGTTTCTGATAATTCGGTCCATGAAGACATTTACCTTCGGCTGCTATAAACTGCGAGGCCTGACCGTCTCAAAGAGTCATTGCGATCGATTCTTACCGTTGCGTACCATGCGATTTACGTAGTTTGTACACTGTAACGGATCCATCTCAGTTCTCGAGGTGTGCGAGTGTTCTGCTTTTCCAAATATCTTGTTATTAAGAACGACTTACTCGATACTGTTCACTGAACATTCACAAGTACAAACTTCCGTCTGTTGTGATATTATGTACGCAAGGGAGGATGTGGTGGGTATCAAAAACTCTCCAAAAGTTAAGAATAACACTATCAGCTCCAGATCCACTACAAAAGCGAACAGAAACTAAAAATGTTTTTCTTAAGTATCATACACTGAAGTGACAAAAAACCTGGTACAGGCAAGCGTATTCAAATATAGAGATATACAGTAATACAGAACACAGCGCTGCGGTTGGTTACGCCTTTTTAACATAACATGCGTAAGGCGGAGTTGTTCGATCGGTTACTGCTGCTACAATGGCAGGTTATCAAGATTTAAGTGAGTTTGGACGTCGTGTTATAGTTGACGAACGAGCGATGGGACACAGCATCGTCGAGGTAGTGATAAAGTGGAGATTTTCCAGTTCGACCATTTCACGAGTGTACCGCGAATATGAGGAATCCGGTAAAAGATCAAATCACTGACAACGCTGCGCCCGGAAGAAGATCCTGCAAGAACGGGACCAATGACGACTAAAGAAAATCATTCAACGTGACAGAAGTGCAACTCTTCCGCAAATTGCAGGAGAGTTCAATGCTGGGCCGTCAACAAGTGTCAGCGTGCGAACCATTCAACGAAACATCATCGATATGGGCTTTGGGAGCCGAAGGCCCACTAGTGTCTCGTTGATGACTGCACGACGCAAAGCTTTACGCCTCGCCTGGGCCCGTCAAATCTGACATTAGACTGTTGATCACCGGAATCATATTGCCTGGTCGGAGGAGTCTCGTTTCAAATTGTATCGAGCGGATGGACATGTACGGGTATAGAGGCAACCTCATGAATCCATGGACACTGCATGTCAGCAGGGGACTGTACAAGCTGGTGGAGGCACTGTAATGTGTGGGACGTGTACGTGATAAGTCTACATACGACTCTGAGAGGTGACACGTACGTGAGCAACCTGTCTGATAACCTGCTTCCATTAACGTCCATTGTGCATTCCGACGGACTTGGCAGTTCCAGCAGGACAATGCGACACCCCATACGTCCAGAATTGCTACAGAATGGCTCCAGGGACACTATTCTGAGATTACACACTTCCGCTGGCCACCAAGCTCCCCAGACATGAACATTATTGAGCATATCTGGGATGCCTTGCAAGGCACTCTTCAAATGATATTTTTACTCCCTCGTACTCTTACGAATTTGCAGGATTCATGGTGTCACTTCCCTCGAGCACTACTTCAGACATTAGTCGAGCCCATGCCAATTCATGTTGTGGCACTTCTGCGTACTCGCAGGGGCGCTACACAATATTAGTTCCTTTGGCTCTTCAGTGTAGTACTTGGAGGTAGTGAGACCCATTCGAAAGCCAGTGCACCTGTATTGCTCATGTCATATACTCTATTGTTCGAGAGCTTCGTTGCATGGGGAAGGTTGAAATGCTTCAAATGGCTCTGAGCGCTGTGGGATTCTAAGGTCATCAGTCCCCTAGAACTTAGAACTACTTAAACCTAAGGACATTTCACACATCCATGTCCGAGGCAGGATTCGAACCTGCGACCGTAGCGGTCACGCCGTTCCAGACTGTAGCGCCTAGAGTCGCACGGCCACCCCGGCCGGCTGCATGGGGAAGTGCCAGTTCTTTCACGTAGTTGGAAACAGTCGTTAGCAGTTAACTTAAGATTATTGCTGCTGTTTCAGAATAAGTCCCAATGGTGACTGAATTTTTTTGGTGTATCACGCGTCATGCATCAGGTGTCACTTGATTAGGATATCACCATTATATGCGCCGGCTGTCGACCTGACGGTCGAGTGTAAAGTGAAAAATCGTCGATGCACGACGTATAGGACACTTTGTATACGAGGTAGTGTCAGCTCTTGGGCGAGTTAATTAAAAGTGTCTTACCTATATTAGATCCTAACAAGGGAACCTCCCCATCGCACCCCTCTCAGATTTAGTTATAAGTTGGCACAGTGGGTAGGCCTTGAAAAACTTAACACAGATCAATCGAGAAAACAGGAAGAAGTTGTGTGGAACTCTGAAAAAAATAAGCACGATATACAAACTAAGTAGTCCATGCGCAAGATAGGAAAAATTAAGGATAGTGTGAGCCCAGAAGCGCTGTGGTCCCGTGGTTAGCGTGACCAGCTGCGGAACAAGACATCCTTGGTCCAAGTCTTCCCTCGAGTGAAAAGTTTGATTTTTTATTTTCAGACAATTATCAAAGTTGTGGCACTAACACATAATCAACTTCGCTGTCCAAAATTCCATGACATGTTAAGATTTTCTGGGACATATGCAGGATTTGACGGTCTACACATGGAAAAATTAGAAAGCGTTAAAGACATATGTTTTGACAAACCACAGGAAAACTGTGCGACTGTGAAACTGTTGCTTTCATTTGTTGCAGTTTATGTCAAAAATTCTTATGTTTTGATCACTTTTTTGGGAGTGATTATCACATCCACAAGAAAACCTAAATCGGGCAAGGTAGAAGAATCTTTTTACCCATTCGCCAAGTGCACAAGTTAGGTGGGTCGACAACATATTCCTGTCATGTGACTCACATGTCGTAACCAGTGTCGTATAGAATAAATCAGACGTGTTTTCCTGTGGAGGAATCGGTTGTCCTATGACCTTGCGATCAAATGTTTTCGGTTCCCATTGGAGAGGCACCTCCTTTCGTCTACTAATCGCACTGTTTTGCGGTGCGGTCGCAAAAATCTAAACTTATTACAGAGAAAAAAAAAGTCAATGAACGAACGAACACATCATAACTTTGCGAAAGTAAAGATAGTAAATTTCTCACTCGAAGGAAGACTTGAAACAAGGACCCCTCGTTCTCCAGCTGCTCACGCTAACCACAGGACCACAGCGCTCCTGAGCTCCAAGACACTTGATGTTGCATATCTTGCGCATGGACTACTCAGTTTGTATAAGAACACCGTGAATTCATTGTCCCAGGAAGGGGAAACTTTATTGACACATTCCTGGGGTCAGATACATCACATGATCACACTGACAGAACCACAGGCACATAGACACAGGCAACAGAGCATGCACAATGTCGGCACTAGTACAGTGTATATCCACCTTTCGCAGCAATGCAGGCTGCTATTCTCCCATGGAGACGATCGTAGAGATGCTGGATGTAGTCCTGTGGAACGGCTTGCCATGCCATTTCCACCTGGCGCCTCTGTTGGACCAGCGTTCGTGCTGGACGTGCAGACCGCGTGAGACGACGCTTCATCCAGTCCCAAACATGCTCAATGGCGGACAGATCCGGAGATCTTGCTGGCCAGGGTAGTTGACTTACACCTTCTAGAGCACGTTGCGTGGCACGGGATACATGCGGACGTGCATTGTCCTGTTGGAACAGCAAGTTCCCTTGCCGGTCTAGGAATGGTAGAACGATGGGTTCGATGACGGTTTGGATGTACCGTGCACTATTCAGTGTCCACTCGACGATCACCAGAGGTGTACGGGCAGTGTAGGAGATCACTCCCCACACCATGATGCCGGGTGTTGGCCCTGTGTGCCTAGGTCGTATGCAGTCCCGATTGTGGCACTCACCTGCACAGCGCCAAACACGCATACGACCATCATTGGCACCAAGGCAGAAGCGACTCTCATCGCTGAAGACGACACGTCTCCATTCGTCCCTCCATTCACGCCTGTCGCGACACCACTGGAGGCGGGCTGCACGATGTTGGGGCGTGAGCGGAAGACGGCCTAACGGTGTGCGGGACCGTAGCCCAGCTTCATGGAGACGGTTGCGAATGGTCCTCGCCGATACCCCAGGAGAAACAGTGTCCCTAATTTGCTGGGAAGTGGCGGTGCGGTTTCCTACGGCACTGCGTAGGATCCTACGGTCTTGGCGTGCATCCGTGCGTCGCTGCGGTCCGGTCCCAGGTCGACGGGCACGTGCACCTTCCGCCGACCACCGGCGACAACATCGATGTACTGTGGAGACCTCACGCCCCACGTGTTGAGCAATTCGGCGGTACGTCCACCCGGCCTCCCGCATGCCCACTATACGCCCTGGCTCAAAGTCCGTCAACTGCACACACGGTTCAAGTCCACGCTGTCGCGGCATGCTACCAGTGTTAAAGACTGCTATGGAGCTCCGTATGCCACGGCAAACTGGCTGACACTGACGGCGGCGGTGCACAAATGCTGCGCAGCTAGCGCCATTCGACTGCTAACACCGCGGTTCCTGGTGTGTCCGCTGTGCCGTGCGTGTGATCATTGCTTGTACAGCCCTCTCGCAGTGTCCGGAGCAAGTATGGTGGGTCTGACACAGCGGTGTCAATGTGTTCTATTTTCCATTTCCAGGAGTGTAGTTCCAAACAACTTCTTCCTGCTTTCTCGATTGATCTGTGTTCAGTTTTTCAAGGTTTATCCACCGTGCCAACTTATAACTTAATATGAGGGGGGTGCAATGGGGAGGTTCCCTTGAAAGTAATATATATTCTTTTTCCGGGTGATGGGGTTGTTAGAAGCTGCCTGCTCTGCAAGCACTCTGGAGTGTTTGTACTTGTTAATAAGCTGAATTATGTTTGGTTAAGAAATTACACCAACACAACACCTAGTCACTTGCCACTGTCATCGGATCCCGGCGCCAGAGTCGACAAGTAACTGTATTGTAACGTAAGACCCGCGGTTATGGCCCCATAGTGGGGAACTGTGAGGGCGTGGGTGTGCCTTAGAGATCCGGGCTGGCAGGTGGCAGCCGCAGAGGCGAGTAGTCGGTCCCGTAGCGCGGCTGCGGGATCCAATTAGGAGACAATCCCGCTTCCGCGCAATTTCAGCTCGGCGTCGCTCGTCACTCCTCGTCGCAGCGCGCGCCGATAGATTGGTTCCCCGTCCGCCCGCTGGCAGCGCGCCAGATGCGACCCGGCCAGGGACGTCACCCTCTCGTCTCCGCAAACTACGTCACATACAGTCGCCCCGCTGGAAGTAACGTAGAGTACCCCCCCCCCCCCCCCCCATCCTCTAAACGACGTCCTTGAAAAATTACAGAAAGCTCGTAACTTAAACTAGTATCTCGTACAAACTGTAGTCGCTATAGCCTCCACAGAGTAGTTAAAGTGTGTTCATGACTGCAGGAGGCGTATAAAACTTTACCGCACTTGCAGGTCGACAAGCGATTTCTCGTACAGAATCAGGAAAAAAGTTTGAGCTGGTAACACTGTCATATCGTGCAGCGCATCAGAATGTAGAGATAAAACGTTTATCCCCCTGCACTACCGTACCAGCTCTCATACAGAACGTGGTACTACACAAAACTGGCGCTAATAGCTTAGGCACATATCGAACACACACGATACAAATCTGTAAGTCCACCCCGGCCTATTGTGGCCGAGCGGTTCCAGGCGCTCCAATCTGGAAACGCAGGACCGCTACGGTCGCAGGTTCGAATCCTGCCTCTGGCATCGATGTCTGTGATGTCCTTAGGATAGTTTAGTTTAAGTAGGGGACTCATGACCTCATATGTTAAGTCCCATAGTGCTGAGAGCAGTTTGAAAAAAAAAAAAAAAACTGTAAGTCCACGGTATTGGTGACAAGTTGAGAACACCGTCCCGAAACACATGTGCTACAAAACACCACTGTTTCCTGCGCATGTTCCCCGGCATCAATATGGGATATGATCACCATGCACACGTACACAGGCCGCACACCGGGTTGGCATACTCTGGATCAGGTGGTCGAGCACCTGCTGGTGTATAGCCTACCATTCTTGCACCAGTGCCTATCGGAGCTCTTGAAGTGCGGTTTGAAGACGGGCAGCGATACGTCGACCGAGAGCATCTCAGACGTTCTCGATGGGGTTTAGGTCTTGAGAACAGACAGGCCGCTCCATTCGCTTGATTTCTTCTGTTTCAAAGTACCCCTCCACAATGGCAGCTCGGTGAGGCCGTCCGTTATCGTCAATTAGGAGGGAGGTGGGACCCACTGCACACCTGAAAAGGCGGACATACTGGTGCAAAATGACGTCCCGATACACCTGACCAGTTACAGTTCCTCTGTCAAAGACATGCAGGTGTGTACGTGCACCAATCATAATCCCACCCCACACCATCAAACCACAACCTCCATACAGGTCCCGTTCAAGGACCATAAGGAATTAGTATCTGGTTCCTGGTTCACGCCAGATGAAAACTCGGTGAGAATCACTGTTCAGACTATACCTGGACTCGTCTGTGATCATAACCTCGGACCGCTGTTCCAATGGCAATGTACTGTGTTCTTGACACCAAGCTTTACGTGCTCTCCTGTGACCAGGGGTCAGTGGAATGAACCTTACGAATAAACCATGTCTGTTCAATCGTCTGTAGACTGTGTGTCTGGAGACAACTGTTCCAGTGGCTGGGGTAAGGTCCTGAGAAAGGCTACCTGCAGTACTCTGTGGCCGTCTGCGGGCACTGATGGTGAGATATCGGTCTTCTTGTGGTGTTGTACATTGTGTACGTCCCGTACTGTAGTGCCTGGAACGTTTTCTGTCTGCTGGAATCGTTGCCCTAATCTTGAGATCACACTTTGTGGCATACGGAGGGCCCGTGCTACGACCTGCTGTGTTTGACCAGCCTCCAGTCGCCCTAGTATTCTACCCCTCCTAAAGTCTACAATATGTCTTCTTTGAGCCGTTTTAAACACCCAGTCACCATTAGCACGTCTGAAAACCTCTGAACACTTACACGCAGCGCCGTACTCTGACATGCACCAACACACCTCTGTGTATGTGGACTGCTGCTAGCGCCACTGTGCGACGACCGTAGGTCAAATGCACCCCATGGTCTTACCCCGAGGTGATTTAACCCTCAAACCGTCCACCAAAGCGTTGTTTCACCATGTATCAGCACTATTCTTAACTTATGAGCATGAATGTAGATAGGACGTCATTTTGTTACATGACAAAAGCCTATTACATTACAAAAGTATCCGTTAATCTGCACGATTGTATCTGCTAATCGTACACGTACAACCACAACTGGTACTACTACAGTCATGTAGGGCAGTTTCCCGATGGAGTACACAAACCAGTGAATAAGTCTACATGCTTTGGGTGCTGGAAGCATCTCATAACCAAGCTACTGTTGCTGCTGCTCGTGTGTACACCGCATTGTACCCTTAAAGGTGACATCGCGGTAAGAATGTTTTTTGTTGCCTGTAGCAACAACTTCGGGAATCCGGTAATCTCCGTCCACAAGTAACAGACAGAGGTTGTCCAATAACTAGACGTGCTCCACAAACAGAGGACGCGATTCTTGAAAGCGTTTATCAAACACCACGGCGAAGTACCCTTGACATTACAGTACAGTTCCACATACCTTACGAGCTGGTTGTTGAAGTGCTGTACGATGAAGATATGCATTCATATGATAACACATTAACTGAAACCACCGTCCAGAAAACCGCATTCGACGACTACACTTTTGTGAATGGCTTTTGCACCAAGTGGAAGATAACGAACGTTTTATAAATAAGGTAACATGGACTGACGAATGTAGCCTCACTCCTGAGGGTATTTTCAACCTACACTTTAGGTCGGTACACAACCTAAAGTCGCCCTTGAACATGGCTTCAGCTTAAGTCTGTGAGCTGAAATCATGGGATGAAATCATACAATGGGAGGAAAGTTCTTGAACAGTTACCTATTGCCGAACCTTTCGAATGCGCCCCTCTATCGTACTTTTCTTGTAAATACTTGTCCCGCCTCTTTAGATTACGTTCCACTTGCTGTTCGGTGACAACTATGATTTTTGAATGATGGTGCACACTTTGAAATGATTGTATGTAACTTCAAATGAAGGAGGAAAAATGATTCGTTATTAAGATCCGGTGTTCTGGCCTCCATCTTCCACGAGCTTCAATCTATTAAATTTTTATTTGTGGGGCACTTATAGGAACAAGTTTACAGTACTCCACCCATGGGTGTACACGACCTCATAACGTGCATAAATCCCTCTTCGGCAATGGTGAGTGAAGGTGTGTTTCGGCTATTGGCGAAGAGTTTAAAGTGGAAGGTGGTCGATTTGAACATCTTCTCTCAATGATGCTCGAACGTGTACGTACACACTCTGTGAAGATAAGTCTGGACGTGAAACACACAGAACTGAACAATGTGCACTCTAGCGAAGCCTACCTGTTGTTTTCTTTGTTACGCATTGCATACGGACGATGTTACTTTTGTTATTTTCTTTTGCTTTATTTGTATCATGGGCGAAACAAAGTGGTGCTTTAAGTCTATATTAATTTATGTTATGTCTTAATGTTTAAATGAAGGCAACAGTGACGAAAAGAAATAATTCAAGATACAGCATTGTGGAGGTCTAAATTGGATACAGTTTGATGCTTTAACAGAAATATTTTGGCGCGAACGCGACTCAAACATCGGATAAAGCGTTGCCAGAGCCTCGGTTTCTATAATGCACTTCTAATAAACGTACTAGTGACAATAGGTCTTCCTACATACACTTTAGTATTGAATCGGGATGAGGAATCGCATGCCGACCGCCAAGTGCAGAATTTTTTCTTCACTCCGTATATGATTAAGATTGCAGATACATATCCAAAACTGTAGAACTGTGGAATAGATCGCTAACATATAATTGAGTGGTGCAGCTCGAATCGGAAGTGACCTTTTCAAACTCTGGTGACGGATGAAATGTTCGTCAATACTGTTTCGTTAGCATTTGGAAGAGAGCGGATAGCATACATTTCCTGAGCACCAGACTTTCTGCTAATGTCTTCTATAAAGAACCAAATTTTTCCACATCATCCATACTGCCCTGATCTCTTCCCGTGCGATCTCCATATTTTTGAAGCCCTAACGAAAGATATACGTTATCGTCGATGTGCTTTGGACGAAGAGGTACACGCCTGTTTACAATCGTGATTATGTCAGCAACCACAATCGTTTTCCCTGAAGGCATTGACGTCTTGGCTGACAAATGGTTCAAATGGCTCTGAGCACTATGGGACTTAACATCTTAGGTCATCAGTCCCCTAGAACTTAGAAGTACTTAAACCTAACTAACCTAAGGACATCACACACATCCATGCCGGAGGTAGGATTCGAGCCTGCGACCGTAGCAGTCCTGCGGTTCCGGACTGCAGCGCCTAGAACCGCACGGCCACCACGGCCGGCTCTTGGCTGACAGTGGGATAAATGTGCTAACTATTATGGTGATTATAACTCATCTAGACATGTCAAACGGCAGGTATCTGAGATGGAATAATTCTAATAAGACGTCTTCAAAGTTTCTTAAGTCTGCAGGTACGGGTTTCGTGAGTATCGAAACATTAAAAGAAACACGGTGATATTCTCTTTCTGAATCTGAATTGATGAGCATGATTCGTAAGTCCGAATTAACTGGCGATTTGGGAACTGCTCCATAGAGACGCCACCAAAATCATTCATTACATTATAACTCGTGTCGTTTCTGATTGTTCGGGTTACCTGAAAGACAACTCTGACGAAGACAAGTTTGAGATGGAAGATGAGCACAGTGATGGAGGTAGTCAACATCCCACCTCAGATACTTCGGCTAACAGTAAAACAGTGTTTAGTGTGGTTCCAAGGTGATGTGGTTGCAAATAGTAGCTACACTGAGCAGCTTTTGTAACCGGGAACGTAAACATGGTAAGAAATTAATAAATGTTACCTTCTTTTGTGGAAACTAAACTGTGTCTGTTTCAATGATATATTCGTTACTTCTCTTCCGCACGTCCTTACAAATGTTTCCACAAAGTTTTGCCATCCTGTGATCACTAGTTTTTCAAAGGAGCCCTCTCAGATAGTGAAAGTATGTTGACAACGACGCACTATGTGACTTAGGAAAGATGTAAATACGCAATACATGGGAACCTGGGTGAAATGATTGTGAAAAAAAACGAGAAAACCGAAAAAGAAATTCTCAAAGGAAGAACTTGTAAAAATGTATTTTTTTTTAGTCATCAGTTCTGACTGTGTCAAGCTCTTCATCTCAGGGTAATTTCCTCTAGTATCAGGGAATATGTTCTTTTCCTCGCCAATTCTATTGCTCATTGCTTACCTTATCAATCCATCTAATTTTCAATATTCTTCTGTAGCATCACATCTCAAATGCCACGGTTCTCTTTTATTCCGGTTTTCCCACAGTGCGTGTTCCATTACGTTACAATGCTGTTCTCCAAACGTACGTCCTCAGAAATTTCTCTCTCAAATTAAGGCTTGTGTAGACTTCTCTTAGCCAGGAATGCCCTTTTTAACAGTGCTAGTCTGCCTTTGACGTCTTCCTCACTCCGTCCATCTTTGGTTATTTTGTTGCCTAGGTGGCAGAATTCCTTAATTTCATCTACTTCGTGACCATAAACACTGATTTTAGGTTTTTCGATATTCTCATTTCTGATAATTGTCATTATTTTCGTCTTTCTTCGATTTACTTTCATTCTATAACTGTAATCGTTAGACTGTTAATTACATTAAACAAATTTTTTAATTCGTCTTTACTTTCACTGAGCATAGCAATGTCTTCAGCGAATCTTCTCATTGATATCATTTCACCTTGAATTTAAATTCCACTCCTGAACCTTTTTTTCCCTCATTGCTTCCAAAATGTGTAGAATGAACACCTATGTCGAAAGACAACATGTCTGCCTTATACTCTTTTTAATCTGAGCACCTCATTCTTGGTTTTCCACTCACACTGATCCCTCTCGGCTCTTTTGTTTATTGTATATCACCTGCCAAAATTGCCAGAGCCACTACCCATTGAATAAAAGCGGGCAGCCACTTTTTACAGTTAGTCTGGCAAACTATTTACTCTCTATAGTTCTGCTTCTCTGCAGCGACCAGAAATCGGCGAAAGGAAACAAAATGCTGGCAACTGGAAATTTTTAGCTTCCCAAACTTGCAGGCATAAGGGTGTCTTACCAAAAATAAATAAACAAAAGGGAAAAAAAGCGTGGATAAATGCCCAGCAGCGGGAAAGGGAGTCTGCAGATGGAACGTTTAAAAAACTGGCGTAATAGTTATGGAGACATTTGAAAAAGTACATCTATATTCTGCAATCACATTAACTGCGCCCGAACAGGCCATGAAGGACAGGAATGTCCCAGATTAGCATAGCGCTATATTCGTTTTGTCGACATGTGTGAACAAAGACAGTAAAGCACGAAGAATTATGAGTACTCCTACAGTGACTGAGCTGCGCTGCTGCTTTGGGGTAGCAGTCATTGCGGTCCGCGACGGTATTGTTTCTGCTGGAGTACTGGTTGCTCTTCGTGTTTTACTATTGCTGGTAATACATATCGATAACACGCATATCGCTCTAGACTAATATGAAATTGCTCTGTTGAACAGGCAAGCAAAAATCCGCTTTAAAAGTCATTTTTTGTAACTGGAAAGAAAAGGACGCCTCGCACAGAAGACGCGATGAGCAGTATTTTTTGGGCTGACTCCAGCTGCACAGTGCAACGTCTGCAGAAACATTAGAAAAAATGTGCTTAACGGCGCTTGGGAGGGGCACTATGTACGTACACATCGCGCAGAAACAACCAGAAAAAGTTGCTAGGGTTTTGCAGGATAGGTTCTGCTGAGCAATACGTTTTTCCGTTTCCGATTTCATTAGGGTTGAAGTTAGTCAGTCAGGCTGTTGCGTGAGCAAATTCAAGCGCCTCACCAGAGACGATGTCGCCAAAAGTGTCCGTTTGGTTTCCTAATGGCGCAGAGAGAAAGATAAAAATACTGGAGGGCTCTAAGACTCAAACCCTAGTCAGAGGTTGACAGTCTCGTGCACTAGCATCTACGCTATGAGAAAAGTTGACACTAATTGTACCTCGTGGACTACCTGAATTTGCATTCGCATCGGCCTGATTCATTAACGTCAATACAAATTAATTCGGAAACGGCGATACAAATGGCTCTGAGCACTATGGGACTTAACATCTATGGTCATCAGTCCCCTAGAACTTAGAACTACTTAAACCTAACTAACGTAAGGACAGCACACAACACCCAGTCATCACGAGGCAGAGAAAAACGGCGCTACATATCGAATTATTTCCCTAACGGTCATTTCTCAGCACAGCCTGATCATCCTTACAAACTTTTCAGAGTGACCTCACAACGAAATCTTATCAGAACCGAACGACACCAGTCCACAATTATAGTTTTCCAGTCGTTGCAATAATTCTCGACAGCAGTAAGAATTCGTAAGACATATTGTGAAAGATGAATAAAATGTTCATCGGCTAATAGGGGATCGTAATTAGTATATACGTTGGAGACAACTTGAGAGTGTGATGGCAAATATTGTTGACCGTAAGAGAAAACAGATTCGCATTCAAAAGGCTTCGTGTGCGTTATCTCGTAAGCAAGCACTATCGGCGCACGGTGTGCCATCAGCTCACAGAGCAGACTGTGTGCACTCGTAATACCGCCGACAGGGATGGTCGCGTGCTTCCTGTCATTACGTCACCAGATTATTACCGATGTGATTCTGTCACACAACCAACACTGGAAGTACTGGGAGCCAGTATGTGTAAAGGAAAGATGTTGGAACTTTCTGCACTAATTCTTTCGGGCGATGTAGGAAGCAAACTGCATCGATGACGAGCAGCATCACGGTGGCGCTGGAGAGCGTTTCTCCATTAGTTTGATTGCCTAAGTGGTGAGTCTCAAACGGTAAACCGAGCGAGATGACGCCGTGGGTAGCACAATGGACTCGCACTCTGGAGGACGACGGTTCAGGCCCGACTCCTGCCATCCCGATTTAGGTTTCCGTGATTTCCCTAAATCGCTTGAGGCAAATTCCAGGATTGTTCTTTTGAATGGGCGCTCTCGACTTCCTTCACCATCCTTCATAAATTCGATGGGACAGATGACCTCGCTGTTTTGTACCCTCTGTTTAGTCCCCTCCCCCAAATCAACTAAACCGCGGAAAAAAGTTGTGGCTTTTTAGATGGTGGGATGGTGAAAACTCCCTGTCTCTTAGGGTGGCCGTTCTCAACTGGCGTTATTCGGACACAACCACACAGAACATGTTTTCCTCTCTGGGTGTGTGACAGCGAAACCCGTTCAAAGAATTGGCTTTTACATTTTCTGCAAAGTTTCATGTTATTTTTGGACATTAACGGACAGATCGAAAACAGTCTCCCACACAAATGAAATGTCATTTGGTGTCTCTCCCCTAGCTTGTCTACTTTCACCAGCTACAATATTCGCCAAAAATTGTTATATGACCTGTGTACAAATTCCGTCACTGGTCCCCTTCTCAAGATGGCGGCCTAACTGGCCGTTGGTATGTCTGGGGCATTAAACGGACCCTGGGGACGAGACATCAGTCTTCTAAATGAAATAATGTGGTCGGTGAGTACTTCCTATCCTGTTTTTATCTCATATCAGCAGTTGCCATCTCTGAATCTCAATGTACGACATACACCAATCACCCTTAATAATTTGTAAAACTTTCAATCTCCTATATCTCTCTGTCACTCCGCTCAGCTTTTGCCCGCTACTGCTTGCCTTAGCACCTTACAGTTACTCACTTGTGTCTTACGAATTGCCCCATCATCCTAGCCCTACTTCTGGGCAGTTTTCTCCATATAACCCTTTTCTCACTAAGTCTAGAGGGAATCTCTTTTCTTGTCAATGAACTAAATGTGGGGATTCGTGGTGTATTGCTAAAGTGGATGACTGGAAGCGGATTCGCTGCGGGATCGAGTTTCTTCATAACTGCGGAAATTTTCAAGCCCCATTTAATGTAACCTTCAACTAGCAATAGTGTTAAACTCTAGTATATGTTTCACTGCATCTGAATATGTTTTTGCCATGAGAGAGCCTGCTTCCGACTGTCAAAACAGAACAGTCGTCTTGTACGGGGCTCTTGTGGAGAGCGCTGATTGCTGACGTGTGGCGTGGCTGTTGTGATAGTTTTCGTGCTTAAAGAAGAGGATGAGTCATTTAAATTAATATGTGCACCGTATAGATGTGAACTGCAGAATGGCAGTGAATAGTATTGAGTGATCTGTGCGCTACACTTTATTAGTGGACAAACTAAGATAGTTTCCGCCTGCGCAAGTGCAAAAAAGAAGTGAATAATATTGAGTGAACTGTGGTCTTCACTGTACGTCTTATTAGAGCAGGAACTAAGTGACTTTCTGCGCGTGCAATGTATACAAATAACGGCAGTATGCTTTCTTTAAAAATGTAGTTGTGTTCTGTCACTTGTTCGTAAGAGTAAGCTGACTGCGCACGTATCATAAAATGTCAGGACTGCTTTTGTACCGGCGATGCGACATATTGAATTAATCACCGGAACTCACTACTTCAGGATCGTACAATGTTGTCAAACGTAAGGCACAAGAACACACAGAAACTGACTTCAAAATAAACACAAATGTGCAAGTATTGTAAAACCAAGCATTTCCAGATAAATGCACATCATGAAAATTTGTAAATTGTTATTTCTGAAGAAACGTGAGGTGATAAGATTTTTCTGGGTTCAAATATCGATTCTTGGTTTTCACCCTAGAGATGTTCAGGAGTTCTACGCAATGATATCAGTGTTTTCCATGTAATCTGTTTTCTCTTTATAATAAAATTCTGTTGCAGTTGTAATACTGTAGTTTTTCGAACTTAAGACAACACTGTCATCGAAACAGCATCACAGGTCTCCTTAAAATTTTTCTACTGCTTGATAAAATAATAGTTACATATGATCCCATTCATTCAGTGCAATTTCCCATTCATCGTAGGTCCTGATTTCCAACGTAATAAATAAGTTCGTGAAATGGGTAAATTTGAAAACCGCTGTTACACGTATGTGGGTGCTGTGCTCTGACTGACCACACCCAAGTCGGTATTAGAATTTGACTGCTGGTACTTAGTAGTTTGTTTGCAATACTGCATGGTTTTAATGGGTTGCTCGTGTAAGCCTGTGTGCATTTCTGGATCCATGCATACTTATTATTTAACGATGTTAATACTATATGCTTGTAGTAACTACGTTTCCTGCAAGGAGTGATGTGTTCGTAAATTTGATGTTGATTTTAGCATGGAAACGTGTCGAATATATGAGCACTGTTTTTTTTTTTTATTTGGAGTTGGACAGTAAATTACATTTCACTATTTTGGCTGATAATCCCACCTGTTGAATTAATCACAGTTAACTGACACCCTGGAGTTGATTCAGTGTAATGTAACGAGATTCCATCACCGTTTAATTACACAATCACTTAGTCTATTTTAATTTAGGTCGACCATTTCCATCGTGTTATAAAATTTGCATGTGGTACGGGCAGTGTGACGCGAAGTGCTGTGAACTGAGCTGAATGACTGCTTTGGTCGATCGCAGTGACCGAATTACATGCGTTGTGACGTGGAGGCTAGTGTGGCACTGACAGATGGCTGGAATGCAGGGTGGCCGTTAGGCCGCTTGGGGTAGGGTCACACGGAACTCAAATCTGCGCACTACCAGGCTCTGAGATCATGTCAATCCAGCCGTAGTCACAAAGAAACGAATAGGTTTGTACACGTTTGTGCATGTGAGGTGCAAGCTATTGTTACAGTAATAAAGCAAGAGAAACCGTTTTAAAGAGGAGAAGTATGTTAGCGGCAAGAGACAATCAATGCCTTCTCTACCCGATAGCAATGAACATACTGTCGAAGACAGAGTTATTAACACAGTCTTCCGAAATGCCTCGTCAAAAGAAGACGAAGTAAATATTCCAGAATTCGAATCAAGAACAGCTGCAAACATGAGTAACGCAGAAGTAAATATCCTCGGAGTAGTGAAGCAACTTGAATCACTTAATAAAAGCAAGTCTTCTGGTCCAGACTGTATACCAATTAGGTTCTTTTCAGAGTATGCTGATGCATTTTCTCCATACTTAACAATCATATACAACCTTTCGCTCGACGAAAGATGCGTCCCCAAAGACTGGAAAGTAGCACAGATCACACCAATATTAAAGAAAAGTCGTAGGAGTAATCCACTAAATTACAGGCCCATATCGTTAACGTCGATATGCAGCAGGATTTTGAAACATATATTGTTAGAACACTATGCATTACCTCGAAGAAAACGGTCTATTGACACACAGTCAACATGGGTTTAGAAAACATCGTTCCTGTGAAACACAGCTAGCTCTTTATTCACATGAAGTGTTGAATGCTACTGACAAGGGATTTCAGATCGATTCCGTATTTCTGGATTTCTGGAAGGCTTTTGACACTGTACCACACAAGTGGCTTATGGAATATCGTCTGAGTTATGTGACTGGATGTGTGATTTCCTGTCAGAGAGGTCACAGTTCGTAGTAATTGACGGAAAGTCATCGATTAAAACAGGAGTGATTTCTGGCGTCCCCCAACGTAGTGATAGGCCCTTTGCTGTTATCTATATTAACAACTTTGGAGACAATCTGAGCAGCCGTCGCCGGTTGTTTGCAGATGACGATGTCGTTTATCGACTAATAAAGTCGTCAGAAGATAAAAACAAACAATTAGAAAAAATATCTGAATGTTGCGAAAAGTGACAATTGACCCTAAATAACGAAAAGTGTGAGGTCATCCACATGAGTGCTAAAAGGAACTCGTTAAACGTCAGTTACATGATAAATCTGCCTAATATAAAAGCCGTAAATTCAACTACATACCTAGGTATTACAATTACGAACAACTTAAATTGGAAAGAACACATAGGAAATGTTGTGTGGACGGCTAACCAAAGACTGCGTTTTATTGGCAGGACACTTAGAAAATGTAACAGACCTACTAAGGACATTACCTACACTACCCTTGTCCGTCCTCTTTTAGAATACTGCTGCGCGGTGTGGGATCCTTACCAGATAGGACTGACGGAGTACGTCGATAAAGTTCAAATAAAGGCAGCAAGTTTTGTACTATCGCGAAGTATGGGAGCGAGTGTCACAGAAATGACACAGGATTTTGGCTGGAAATCGTTAAAAGAAAGGCGTTTTTCGTTGCGACGGAATCTTTTCACGAAATTCCAATCACCAACTTTCTCCCCCGAATGCGAAAATATTTTGTTGACACAGACCTACATGGGACGGAACGATAACCACGATAAAATAATGGAAATCAGAGCTCGTACGGAAAGATTTAGGTGTTCATTCTTTCCACGGGGTATACGAGATTGGAATAATAGTGAAACGTGAAGGTGGTTCGATGAACCCTCTGCGAGGCCCTTAATTGTGATTTGCAGAGTATCCATGTAGATGTAAATGTAGATGAGAAGAGGATGAATCTGGGGATATGTAGATCTTCTATGAACATAATGTGTGAAAGAACTTACAGTGCTGAGAACGTTCTACTAGGGGAAATTTAGCAAACAATTAATAGCTTTTGTAAATTTTATTGCAAGAAATCGACCTATCAAATAATAGTGCATATCGATACGCGTTAACTGAGCTCGTTACTACGAGGCCAGTCTAAAAAGTATCAGACATCTGGCCAGAAAAAATATATAATGGGAGGATCTGACGGTGCTGGGACCCTAATCAACTTCAAAGTAAGCCCCTTGTTCTTCCACACACTTAGCCCATCGATCCTTCCACTGCTGGAATCACCTCTGGATGTCTTCTATTGGAATGGTGTTCAGCTCCGTCGTCGCGTTCCACATTATCTCTTCTCTACTCTCAAAATGGGATCCTTTCAGTGGCGTCTTCAATTTTGGAAAAAAAACAGAAGTCGCAAGGAGCCATATCTAGAGAGTAGAGAGTTTGGCGAACGGCTGTAGATCCATGTTTAGCCAAGAAATTTTGGATCAAGTGGGATGTTTGCTCCGAACTGCGTCACGGAGTACCCGGAGAATATCTTGATACTACTCCTTTGTCACTGTTTGTCCTTCCGGTGCGTATTCGTGATGAACAATTTCACGGACATCACAAAAGACAGTCAGGATCACCTTGATTTTGCTTCGCACCTGCCGCACTTTCTTAGTCCTTGGAGACTCGGGATGCTTCCATTGCGACGACTGACGTTTTGTTTCTGGGTCGTACCCGTACCCCCATGACTCATCCACAGCTGTCACGGTATTCAGAAACCCAAGATAGGTGTTGATGGTGTGCAACGTCAAAATTGGGGTCGTTTTGTTCCGGCGACAACAACTTGGGCAAGAATTTCGCAGCCAAACGAAGCATGTTCAAATCATCACGAAAAATTGCATGTGCAGAATCTTTACTCACTCCAGCCTCTTGGGCAATCTCCCGCACGGTCAAACGACAATTAGCCATCACCAAATTTTTCAGCCTCTCAACAGCTGCACTCCGAGCAGTTTGGGGCCTGCCAGAACGCTGATCACTCTCCACTGATGTTCAGCCATTTTTAAACCGGTTGAAACTCTCCATAATTTGTGTTACATCCATTGCATCTTCTCGAAACACCTGCTGAATCTTAAGAACTGTTTCGCTTTTAGAATCACCAAGCTTTTGACAAAATTTGATTCATTTTCATCGCTCAACACGCTAAGTCATCTTGAGAGAATGGGTAATCCGAAGAACAGTGTAGCACCTCAGTCGGCTACCGAAAGGCAACTACTGACGCGCTGGAAGGCGAGGATAAAATTCATGCATGCGCATAAAGGTCTCTTCCTTTACTGTGTACGGTGGAGCCGCGGTACCATCTTTATTTTTCGCGGGAAAATCAAAGGTCGGCTACTTTTCAGACAAACCTCGTATATCCTATTAAAACCTATGACAGACATGTTAACTGGATATTTGATTAGAATCGGGTTACTTTATTAACCATTATTGTTAAACTACTGGTTGTTTGATTAGAATCAGCTTACTGTGTTAACCAATACTGTTAAACTACCAGCAAGGCCATATGTGTGTGCAGACACGTACAGTATACTCATAAAAATCACCAACAACATGAGATTTATGTGATTAATTATAATTTCAATTAATTGTTTATTTTGCCATTAATTTAAATGTGGTTAGCGCTGCATAGAATCTAACTACAGCAACGGGAAGGACAGGGAAATAGGTCTGTGATTGTAAGAGAGAAATTTCATAGATCAGAAAAAGAGAGTGCAAACAGGATTGGATTATTGCACGAAAAAAAAATGCATTTCTTTTAGCTCATGTACGTATAGTCGAGTGCAATATGTCATTTTGTTCAGATTTTTAGTGTGCATATAATGGTGCATCCAGATTTAAAAATTGCGTTATTGTAGAGAGGCCCGTAAAGTAAGACGTGACTGCTTAGTCGTTAAGTGGTGTAGATATTTGGAATTTCCGGGGAAGTGGGTGGAAAACGTATATAAGGAGGCTGCCGTCTTGCTTCTTTAACTGTGTTCTTGATGAAGCTGTAGAGGCTAGACCTTTGTCTGTTTAGGCGGTGACATACCACTCCCTTTTACTACTTATTAGTTTATCAGAGACGGCGGTCTTGATACTTAGAAACGTTTCGCCATAGTTTAGAGGGACTTCTGTTTAACCCGAGCTTAGCTGTATCGGCCTTCCGATTCTTTGCACTGTGTCTAAATTTAGCAGAGCTACTGAACTGCACTCTGTCGGCCTCAGTACTCGTCAACATTTAGGCTTGTTACACAGTGTGAGCCGGCCGCTGCGGCCGAGCAGTTCTAGGCACTTCAGTCCGGAACCAAGCGGCTTCTACGATCGTAGGTTTGAATCCTGCCTCGGGCATGGATGTATGTGATGTCCTTAGGTTAGTTGGGTTTACGTAGTTCTAAGTCTAGTGGACTGATGACCCCAGATGTTAAGTCCGATAGTGCTTAGAGCCATTTGAACCATTCGAATTTTTGAACACAGTGTGCTTGCTAGCCTTGCATTTTATTGTGATAGTATCAAATTGACATTGAAAATTTAAGCAATGAAAAATTGCTGATTTTGTTTAATAATATACGGTGTTTGCCAGCCACTGTATTCGCGACTCAAGCTAACTTCATTTCGCTTAACTACGTAGTGAAATTCAATGCCCAGTCTTAATTCAGTATGTGTGATAAGGAACAAAAAAAAAAGAAAAATTATTTGGATGGCAGCATCTCCATTCAGCGTAGCATCATTTAAATCGGGTTAATACATCACGAACAATTTTATTATTTTTATTAATGAAAGTGACATAAATCTGTGTTAGTTTTCATTCACCAGTTAACGAGATCAACATAGCCGCCGGTAGGTATAAAGGATTTGTGTCGCAGCCACAGCAGGAGAAAATCCAGTTCACTGTACCCTGGGTCCACCCTCGGTAGCTTAATGTCCAGTGTGACGGATTGACAATCCTCTGGGCTCGGGTTCAATTCCCGACTGAGTCGGGGAATTTTCTCCGCCTAGGAGCTGTGCTGTCGTCATCATCATCCTAACATCCTCATCGGCTGCAGGTCGCCGAAGTGGAGTTAAATTGAAAGATCGGTACCAGCGATCGGCATGCCCGACGGGGTGGGGGGAGGGAGGGAGGGGGCCATAGCCATACGATTAAATAAATAACTGTACCTTGGATTCATTTTGTAATCCATTGCGCCTTTCTAGATTAGTACGTACTCGAGGAGCTCGTAGTGTGAATTTAGATTCACTCTTTGCAGCGTCTACCCATACCTAACAGTTCCATTCCGCAGTCGGCAGGATGTTACGGAGAACACGTTCTGGCGCAGGCAGACCGCACTGCGGTGCGGAAGAAGCGAGCGGTGCCACGGCTGCGGCGGAGGGTGCTTGCGCCGCCCTCTTCAGGGAATGCGGCGCCGCGTTAATGTTATTTGGGGAACAGAAGGCCGCCCGCAGAGGTGCGCTAATTGTCGATCGATCAGGACAATTTAATTATTCGGGGGCCGCGTGGCGCTGGCAGGCTAAGGAGATTAGCAATTAGTGGCCGCGCCGGATTGCAGTGGGCTAATTTTCGATACATGTCACTGCCTCCGCCTTGCCGTGCAATACTCTCCCACCCCCGCTCCCCCAAACACACACATAGGGGCTCACACTACCGTCCCTTCCACTACCCCCCACTCACCCCCAATCCCTCAAAGCCCCTGACCTCACCTCCCACCCCAGTCTTCCGGTGGATCGCGGTTTCATATCATGTGCACAGTAGCCTCGTTGCTGTAATGGAATCTGTTTCCAATAGAAGTTTGGTTGTGTGAAGAGATTCTTGCGTGAAATTGCTGTGTTAGCGGTGAGAAAATTTTTTAATCGCTGATGGTCCTTTATTGGAGCTTCCTCCTGCAGGCAAATTTCTCTTCATACTAGAATTTTCTGCATGTGGTTATGGAATGTGTCGATTGTTATATCGAGTGTCATTATATTTCGTCAGACAAGGAGTGAGCATAGCCGCATATAGGTCTTGGAGTTTACCATTTTTATCTGTGTCCGTCCAATGCGATGCACCACTTTCATGTTAAATGTCCTTGATAGGAGAGTCTCTATTCTATAAAATCTTACATAAATAACAGCACGGACGCGTGTATGCAAATGAATTTAAAAGAACACATGGACACATTTTTAAAGGCGTTTTTCCCCTTTAGACTGTAAAGTTCTAGTCTTATAAAGTACTGGTCTTACAAACAATTCGGTCCTATTACGGGATTTGACTACACATCAAAAAACACACAATACGACTGCCACTGTGCATGGAGGATAATCCCCAAAAAATGACTCGTAATATGAGAAGTACGTATGGGTCGTCTGATAACAATACCTCCACTCACAGGTATGTAATTCACAGGATGGATATTACTATCACACACTGCACTTGGCAATATATTTAGATTAGTTGCAAATACTTTGTTTCTGGGTTAAGCACTACACCCAGAATACTATTGGTAATTTGAACGCCATTTGAGAAGTACAGTACAGCTAGTCTGTGATCGGACCTATTGCACTCAAAGTATCAATTTACGCAACTGACCACTTGTTGTAAAACAGAGCTGTTGTTGGTGCTTGAATTATGTTTGGTAGATCCATTTTGGACATTTGACTAAAAGATGAGGATTAGTAACGGGTGAAAAATGTAGGAGCCCTTTAAGTAACAGATGGCAACACATAAAGAATGTCAATAGTGCGGAACAACTGTGCAGAAACGTGTGTAGACCAGGCACAAGTTTGATACTGTGTTAAGTTGCGACCCACAATCAATTTTGTCTTCAAGCCAAAAATATTTACAGTTTCACCCAGCAAGCTTGGAGGCGACCAGCCAGTTTGGGGTTGCTGTGACAACGACAATGGCAATTTGGCATAAGGCTGACGTGTAACGTCCCCGCTACATTAGCTTCCATCTGAAATTTAGCCTAATTTTACCCCCACCCTATAACAGACTACATATAATCAAAACTACGTCACCAGGAAATGTTATCCAACTTAAACTAGTGTGGTAACCTTTGACTAAAGAGAACCTAATTTGAACTGAGGTGTTACTGATCTGAATGCAGCTTCTCTTATATTAAATGCGCAACTGGGGTTATACAATTATCTGGCCCTAATCAAAACTTCCACTTACCTCGCGTCTTGACACCATTGCTGCAGATTTCTCAAAAGCACACCAGCAAACAGCAAGCAGGCAGCGGCTAAGCTAGATTCCCATTTCTAAAAAAAAAAAAAAAAATTCCAAACTACATTCAAACTAGTGCATGGCTCGTGGCGCAATGTGATAATGTGTAATGATAAACAGTAGGATGGAGATTGTAACTACACTCCTGGAAGTTGAAATAAGAACACCGAGAATTCATTGTCCCAGGAAGGGGAAACTTTATTGACACATTCCTGGGGTCAGATACATCACATGATCACACTGACAGAACCACAGGCACATACAAACAGGCAACAGAGCATGCACAATGTCGGCACTAGTACAGTGTATATCCACCTTTCGCAGCAATGCAGGCTGCTATTCTCCAATGGAGAAGATCGTAGAGATGCTGGATGTGGTCCTGTGGAACGGCTTGCCATGCCATTTCCATCTGGCGCCTCAGTTGGACCAGCGTTCGTGCTGGACGTGCAGACCGCGTGAGACGACGCTTCATCCAGTCCCAAACATGCTCAATGGGGGACAGATCCGGAGATCTTGCTGGCCAGGGTAGTTGACTTACACCTTCTAGAGCACGTTGGGTGGCACGGGATACATGCGGACGTACATTGTCCTGTTGGAACAGCAAGTTCCCTTGCCGGTCTAGGAATGGTAGAACGATGGGTTCGATGACGGTTTGGATGTACCGTGCACTATTCAGTGTCCCCTCGACGATCACCAAAGGTGTACGGCCAGTGTAGGAGATCACTCCCCACACCATGATGCCGGGTGTTGGCCCTGTGTGCCTCGGTCGTATGCAGTCCTGATTGTGGCGCTCACCTGCACGGCGCCAAACACGCATACGACCATCATTTGGCACCAAGGCAGAAGCGACTCTCATCGCTGAAGACGACACGTCTCCATTCGTCCCTCCATTCACGCCTGTCGCGACACCACTGGAGGTGGGCTGCACGATGTTGGGGCGTGATCGGAAGACGGCCTAACGGTGTGCGGGACCGTAGCCCAGCTTCATGGAGACGGTTGCGAATGGTCCTCGCCGATACCCCAGGAGCAACAGTGTCCCTAATTTGCTGGGAAGTGGCGGTGCGGTCCCCTACGGCACTGCGTAGGATCCTACGGTCTTGGCGTGCATCCGTGCGTCGCTGTGGTCCGGTCCCAGGCCGACCACTGGTGACAACATCGATGTACTGTGGAGACCTCACGCCCCACGTGTTGAGCAATTCAGCGGTACATCCACCCGGCCTCCCGCATGCCCACTATACGCCCTGGCTCAAAGTCCGTCAACTGCACATACGGTTCACGTCCATGCTGTCGAGGCATGCTACCAGTGTTAAAGACTGCGATGGAGCTCCGTATGCCACGGCAAACTGGCTGACACTGACGGCGGCGGTGCACAAATGCTGCGCAACTAGCGACATTCGACGGCCAACACCGCGGTTCCTGGTGTGTCCGCTGTGCCGAAAGTGTGATCATTGCTTGTACAGCCCTCTCGCAGTGTCCGGAGCAAGTATGGTGGGTCTGACACACCGGTGTCAATGTGTTCTTTTTTCCATTTCCAGGAGTATATATCTATGAAATGATATTCCAAGACAAGGATTTTAGAATGAAGTATGTATTCGAAAAACTGAATTATGTATTCAAAAAGACGAAGTAAAACTTCGATTAAACTCGCACGTGGCATTGGTCTGAACAAGAGCATGCTTATTAAAATAAACAATGATTTAAAGAGGGTACAATGTTAACAGAGATATCCTATAAAAATCAAACACAGTAATCAGTTAATATGTCAATGCATGGCTCCGGAAAGTGGAGTGGTCTTTCCTTCAGCTCTGATCAGCTTAATTAGCTGACAATAATTAATCCGACAAACTCCAATGCTGAAGTCTTACCACAAACTACATCTCTTCAAGAAATAATAACGTTATTCAAAATTTATATTCCATTCACCTTTCAATGTACGCATTACATTCTCGTTGGTATACTTTACAACGAATCTTTTTTGTCTAACGTTTCCTGTCACAGGTCAACGCAGCACTACAGAATATGTCCATCACCTACCACACTTCAACTAAGAATGTATGAGACTGCGCACTGGCAAAGACGGTGCCACGACAAGACCAAAGATTGTTTAACAGTAACGTAAATTTCTCTCCCTCTTACGATAACATACCATAACCGAAATGACATAATCGCCCTTGAGATGTGGCGGAAAACAGTGAAGCAGGCGAGTACTGTCACACGATCTCTGACCAAGGGAAGCACAATAGCAAAAGCTGCAATAGGATTTAACAGGTTAGTAAGAAGCAACACTCGTAAACAACACAGAATAATTATACAATCACAACAGTCGGGCAGAGACGAGACCAAGAAATGATAGCAGATTCGCTCATGAACTAATAGCGACAGCGTCGGAGTCACGGGCTCCGTTCTTCACATAACGACCCTTTCAGAGGTCGAGGACATTTTCAGTCATATAGCCATTCTGTCAAGAGAAAACCAGTCTTTTGAGTTGCAGTGAAAGAACGACCAGCTGCCGCTACCTGGTTTCAACTTCAAATTGCGGCCAACCTGTTGGAAACCACAGCTGTGGTCTGCCACTGCCATCTACTGGAACATCATGGGTGATGAAAAGCCTGACGTGCTGCCTACCCTCCTTTGACTCTGGGTCGCCTGCATATGACCTGCAAAAAAAATGTTCAGATGTGTGTGAAATCTTATGGGTCTTAACAGCTAAGGTCATCAATCCCTAAGCTTCCATACTACTTAACCTAAATTATCCTAAGGACAAACACACACACACACACCCATGCCCAAGGGAGGACTCGAACCTCCGCCGGGACCAGCCGCATACTCCATGACTGCAGCGCCTTATATCACTCGGGTAATTCCACGCGGATGACATGCAAAGCTGTCATTTCCACACCGTCGGAGAGTGGCACGTTCATAGAGCCCCGGGTGACCCATGGTGGCTGACCAGGACCTAACCATCATAAGAACAGATGTCCAGGACCAGACAGCCGACTCTTCTCATATAAGCCTTTTGGACTGTCTACAAGAGCACTGAGGTGTAGGGTTGCACTCAACACAGAACTTCTGGAGTGGGCAACGCCTGTTTTTTTTTTTTTTTTTTTTCTACGCTGCTGCCTACCTGACAACATACGAGACGCGGCACTCTGACCTGAGTCTCCGAGCCGCCCGGGATTAGTGGAGCGGTCTCAGGCGCTGCAGGGTCATGGACTGTGCGGCTGGTCCTGGCGGAGGTTCGAGTCCTCCCTCGGGCATGGGTGTGTGTGTTCGTCCTTAGGATAATTTAGGTTAAGTAGTGTGTTAGCTTAGGGACTGATGACCTTAGCAGTTAAGTCCCATAAGATTCCACACACGTTTGTTGACTACTGCTGGATGGACATGATGTCACAGTCTGGTAGTGCGCAGATTTGAGTTCCGTGTGGTCCTACCCAAGCCGCCTCATGGTCACCCAGCATTCCAGCCAGCTGTCAGTTCCCCACTAACCTCCACGCCACGTGTAATTCAGTCACTGCGATCGACAAAAGCAGTCATTCAGCTCAGTTCACAGCACTTCGCGTCACACTGCCCGTACCACATGCAAATTTTGGTGTGTAATCAAATGGTGATGGAATCTCGTTACATTACACTGAATCAACTTCAGTGTGTCAGTTAACTGTGATAAATTCAACAGGTGGGGTTATCAGCCAAAATAGTGAAATGTAATTTACTGTCCAACTCAAAATCAAAATGTTTGAACTTTTTTGAGTCTCTGACGTCACGATTTGCTGACGAGACGCAACAGCACTTCTCCGTGGCATATGCTGAGGCCTGGCCGATATGCAACTGGATAAGGCAACTTTATCGCACTGCATACTCCTCTTGGTGAAAAAATATTATTACAGATACCGCTGTATTCATAAGGCCTCTGATTGTGTCTTCTACCACTCTCTTGCAACCACAGCTCCTTGAGCCACAATATCTTGTACACCTCGCCTGTTCCCCTCTTTCCACAACAAGTGGAATCCGAAAGAACTAATATTGTACCGTGTGGACATGGAAGAATCTTACTTGAACCAACTTACAGGGGTGCATCAGTCAGTCAGTTTGATCATGGTTCAAATGGCTCTGAGCACCATAGGACTTAACATCTATGGTCATCAGTCCCCTAGAACGTAGAACTACTTAAACCTAACTAACCTAAGGACGTCACACAGCACCCAGTCATCACGAGGCAGAGAAAATCCCTGACCCCTCTGGGAAGTTTGATCATCACTGAATGAAACTTATCACGGGAACTTGAATAAACGGTCACAACAATGGGAGGATCTGAAATTTCACTTATCATCCGGAATGTATGCTTCATTTTAGATTTAGAAACCAACAGGCAAATGAAAATAAAGCACTGAAATCGGGAGGAGAGAGTGCACTAGTATTCAGTACGAGGTTACACATGTGATCAAGCATCAATTAAATGTAGAAGTTACAATATTATAGGAAAAAAAGGCACTACAGGGTTGAAATATTAGCAGTTGGGAGGAAGAGTGGAGTATGATGGTGTGTTACCAGGTCTGCAGTTCGTCGCCATGCAATTCCTGGTGCATAGAAATATGGTACAGCTGCAATCAATGTTGATGTAGCATTGTCAACACCGACGTTTTTGAGATTCCCGATTCTCGCGCAGTTTGTCTGCTACTGATGTGCGGATTAGCCACGACAGCAGCTAAAACACCCACTTGGGCATCATCAGTTGTTGCAGGTCGTGGTTAACGTTTCACATGTAGCTGAACAGTTCCTGTTTCCTTAAATAACGTAACTATCCGGCGAACGGTCCGGACACTTGGATGATGTCATCCAGGACACCGAGCAGCATACATTCCACACGACCGTTAGTCATTTTGATCACAACAGCCATACATCAACACGATATCGACCTTTTCTGCAATTGCTAAACGGTCAAATATAACACGGGTAATGTATCACGAAACAAATACCGTCCGCACTGGCGGAATGTTGCGTGATACCACTTACTTATACGTTTGTGACAATTACAGCGCCATCTATCACAAAGCGAAAAAAGCGGTCCAACTAAAACATTCATATTTCTTTACGAACTACACGAATATATAATAAAAATGGGAGTTCCCTTTTTTTAAAAAAAAGCAGTTGATATACGTTTGATCTATGGCAGCGCCATCTAGCGGGCCAACCATAGCGCCATCTGGATTCCACCTTCAAGCTAGACGAGTTTCGTTCTCTGTAGTTTTTTCGCTTCGTGCTTATTTCTTGAGATATTTTGCCCGTTCAATTTACCACGCTGTATGACGCCTTTCGCTAACAATATAAACACAGTAGAGCAAATGACACTTCAGTGCTGCTCAGCATCAGTTGTTGATTATGGGTATACTACTATGGCTGACGCTGAAATTAATGTAATTTTTGCTGACGTCGAAAATGGTGTCACGGAAATATGTATGTTGTAAGCCGAAATGATCAAACAGCATCATCGTTTGCCCTTTCTCGTTCACTGCCAGATAATGGACTCTTCTGCGCTTTTGTACGCCTTACAATTCTATCTACGCTCATCCATGTTTCTTCTACAAGGTGACAGTGTTGGTAATCGTTGTGAGGGTGCGTAGCTACTGCAATTGCGATGTTCAAACTGAATTTTGTTATCTTGAGAATACCGAAGGAGTGGCATGTTTTATTTGCTAAAAATATATCCATAGCCTACATCGCATAAATAAATTGGAAAAATGTTCGACAGAGAATGTAAGGAATGAGGAGGTTCTACGCAGAATTGGAGAGGAAATGAATATGTGGAAAACATTGATAAGGAGAAGGGACAGGATGATAGGACATCTGCTAAGACATGAGGGAATGACTTGCATGGTACTAGAGGGAGCTGTAGAGGGCAAAAACTGTAGAGGAAGACAGAGATTGGAATACGTCAAGCAAATAATTGAGGACGTAGGTTGCAAGTGCTACTCTGAGATGAAGAGGTTACCACAGGGGAGGAATTCGTGGCGGCCCGCATCAAACCAGTCAGTAGACTGATGACCCCAAGAAAAAAAAAGAAAAAAAGACAGAGAAAAGCGGTGTAGCAGGGCGAGAGAAGATTAGGGCAAATTTGATGTGGGGGAAAATGGGTGACCTATTTATGCGCTTAGTGACTGACAGAACACTCAATGGTTTGGTTCTAAACATTTCAGTACACGTAGATGAGTACATTCAGAACCACTAAAATAAACAGAATGTACTGTAACTAGTATATTATTTGACCTGACATGCAACGCCGATGAATAGGAACATAGAGATAGCATTTCTACACAGATATTTCACCTGCATCACCTTTTACCGTCAACTGGCTGCATTTCTCTTATCATGTGTATAGTAAGTGACACAGATTTCGCACTTAGGTATATACGAGGAGACTTAAAAACAGGTTTTACAATATTATGACAGGTCAAGTTTCTTTAACTGAATGTTGAACTACTCTTCAAAGTAGGACGGATACATGACATTATTTTTCAACAAAGTCCCCAAGACTCTGTAAATGAGAGCCGGAATGTCTTACCAATCATTCACATCCATGACCATAGAGGCCAGCTGCCTGGTCACGGAGCCACTCGAGAGCACTGTCTGAACTTCATCGTCACTGAAAAATTTCTGCCCCCCACACCCCCTCATGTTCTTTCAGCTTTCTGGAAATATTGAAATCGTATGTTGCAAAATTTGGACTTCACGATTAGCATCACCCATTTCTGTGCAGCCTCGGTGAAACTTTTGTTACCATTTCACTATAGCTGGACGCGAAATTGCATTTGATCCTTATACTGCAAGAATTTAGCGGTGAATCGGTGTGCAATTTAAACATTTTGCCTCCAGAATCGTAGTGTCCTGCGAGGTCCGATTTTGGAGTACGTTTCCATTGCTCCGCCATTTCATTCGTATGCTGTGACGCAGCTATCACACACACCGCAGCAGAAATGGGGAACATGTATTCCCTTCCGACAACGCGCAATTCTTGTTGTGGCCTCAGTGTGGGACGACTTTATTTTTATTTATTTATTTATTTATTTATTTATTTATTTATTTTTTGTCGCTAGGCTACTGACTGGTTTGTTGCGGCGGCCCGCCACGAACTCCTTTCCTGTGCTAACTTCTTCGTCTCAGAGTAGCACTTGCAACCTACGTCCTCAGTTATTTGCTCGACGTATTCCAATCTCTGTCTTCCTCTACAGTTTTTGCCCTCTACAGCTCCCTCTAGTACCATGGAAGTCATTCCCTCATCTCTTAGCAGATGTCCTATCATCCTGTCCCTTCTCCTTATCAGTGTTTTCCACATATTCCTTTCCTCTCCGATTCTGCGTAGAACCTCCTCATTCCTTACCTTATCAGTCCACCTAATTTTCAACATTCGTCTATAGCACCACATCTCAAATGCTTCGATTCTCTTCTGTTCCGTTTTTCCCACAATCCATGTTTCACTACCATACAATGCTGTACTCCAGACGTACATCCTCAGAAATTTCTTCCTCAAATTGTGGCCGGTATTTGATATTAGTAGACTTCTCTTGGCCAGCAATGCCTTTTTTGACATAGCGAGTCTGCTTTTAATGTACTCCTTGCTCCGTCCATCATTGGTTATTTTACTGCCTAGGTAGCAGAATTCCTTAACTTCATTGAATTCGTGACCATCAATCCTGATGTTAAGTTTCTCGCTGTTCTCATTTCTACTACTTCTCATTACCTTCGTCTTTCTCCTATTTACTCTCAAACCATACTGTGTACTCATTAGACTGTTCATTCCGTTCAGCAGATCATTTAATTCTTCTTCACTTTCACTCAGGATAGCAATGTCATCAGCGAATCGTGTCATTGATATCCTTTCACATTGTAATTTAATTCCACTCCTGAACTTTTCTTTTATTTCCATCACTGCTTCCTCGATGTACAGATTGAATAGTAGGGGCGAAAGGCTACAGCCGTGTCTTACACTCTTCTTAATACGAGTACTTCTTTCTCGATCGTCCACTCTTATTATTCCCTCTTGGTTGTTGTACATATTATATATGACCCGTCTCTCCCTATAGCTTAACCCAACGTTTTTCAGAATCTTGAACAACTTGTACCATTTTATATTGTCGAACGCTTTTTCCAGGTCGACAAACCCTATGAACGTGTCTTGATTTTTCTTTAGTCTTGCTTCCATTATTAGCCGTAACGTCAGAAATGCCTCTCTCGTCCCTTCACTTTTCCTAAAGCCACACTGATCGTCAGTTAGCGCATTCTCAATTTTCTTTTCCATTCTTCTGTATATTATTCTTGTAAGCAGCTTCGATGCATGAGCTGTTAAGCTGATTGTGCGATAATTCTCGCACTTGTCAGCTCTTGCCGTCTTCAGAATTGTGTGGATGATGCTTTTCCGAAAGTCAGATGGTATGTCGCCAGACCCATATATTCTACACACCAACGTGAATAGTCGTTTTGTTGCCACTTCCCCTAATGATTTTAGAAATTCTGATGGAATGTTATCTCTCCCTTTTGCCTTATTTGACCGTAAGTCCTCCGAAGCTCTTTTAAATTCCGATTCTAATAGTGGATCCCCTATCTCTTCGAAATCGATTCCTGTTTCTTCTTCTATCACATCAAACAAATCTTCACCCTCATTAAGGCTTTCAATGTATTCTTTCCAACTATCTGCTCTCTCCTCTGCATTTAATAGTGGAATTCCCGTTGCTCTCTTAATGTTACAACCGTTGCTTTTAATGTCACCAAAGGTTGTTTTGACTTTCCTGTATGCTGAGTCTGTCCTTCCGACAATCATATCTTTTTCGATGTCTTCACATTTTTCCTGCAGCCATTTCGCCTTAGCTTCCCTCCACTTCCTATTTATTTCATTCCTCAGCGACTTGTATTTCTGTATTCCTGATTTTCCCGGAACATGTTTGTATTTCCTCCTTTCATCAATCAACTGAAGTATTTCTTCTGTTACCCATGGTTTCTTCGCAGCTACCTTCTTTGTACTTATGTTTTCCTTCCCAACTTCTGTGATGACCCTTTTTAGATATGTCCATTCCTCTTCAACTGTAATTCCTACTGCGCTATTCCTGATTGCTGTATCTATAGCGTTAGAGAACTTCAAACGTATCTCGTCATTCCTTAGAACTTCCGTATCCCACTTCTTTGCGTATTGATTCTTCCTGACTAATGTCTTGAACTTCAGCCTACTCTTCATCTCTACTATATTGTGATCTATATCTGCTCCTGGGTAAGCCTTACAATCCAGAATCTGATTTTGGAATCTCTGTCTGACCATGATGTAATCTAATTTAAATCTTCCCGTATCACCCGTCCTTTTCCAAGTACATCTCCTCCTCTTGTGATTCTTGAACAGGGTATTAGCTATAACTAGCTGAAACTTGTTACAGAACTCAATTAGTCTTTCTCCTCTTTCATTCCTTGTCCCAAGCCCATATTCTCAGGATCCTTTTTGTTGTTGTCGGCCACTTGCACGTGAAAACGTCACGGTATATCGCTTGTGAAGGCCTACTATGTAAGCAATAAGAGCCCAGAGCTGTAGCATCGCTTTTTAGATTCCGTATAGTGTAAATTCGTGTAGTCGTCATTCGCCTGTTTGTTTCTAACGGCTTGTGACCTAAAAGAGATGAAAAAAGATTGTTACGGACGGATAGGGACCGCAACTGTTGTGTACGGATTCAGGTGTAATTGGCCACCGTCCGTAAATACCTGGAAGCTGAGTTGGCCGTGGTCGACAGGCTCCAGGCTGTTGCCCTGGCCGCGGTGACATTGGGGCACCCGGAGGCGAGCGGTTTGGCGCCTCTGGAACAAGTAGCATCGCCTGGGATCTCTGATGCCACTGCGCCCTCAAATTCGGACGTCCCTGCCGGTCGACACTTGCCTGATGGTGGCTGCCGAACCGTGGCGGGGTCGCGAAACCCCGGGAGGAAGGTGAAAGTTGGTGCTGGCCGCAAGGCTGTACCCTTACGCCTCCGTAACAGGTTTGAGGTACTGCCCACTGCTGAAAGTACAGAGCCAGCAAGGGCGGCCTCACCTGTTGCGGCAGTGGCCGGTCTTACTGAGAGGTCCGCACAAGCGCCGAGGGTAAGATATGACAGCTAAGAACGGGAAGAAAGCGAATGTGCCAATGTGCACTCCGTGTGCATACCGGGAGAGTCATCGAACATGTGGAAAGAGTCCTTCCGGATGCGATGAAGGGTACAGAGTGCAGCCAACTGCAGGGAATGGCTCATATCGGCACTAATGACGTGTGTCGCTATGGATCGGAAGAGAATCTCTCCGGTTTCCGACAGCTATCTGGGTGAAGACTGCCAGACTTGCTAGCCAGATGAAGGCAGAGGTCACCATCTGCAGCATCGTCGACAGGACCGATTGCTGATATTTGGTACAGAGCCGAGTGGAGGGTCTGAATCAGAGGTTCACATGGTTCTGCGACGGTTTGGGCTGCAGATTGCTCTACTTGCGCCAAGGATGGTGGTGTTTCGGGTTCCGCTAAAGAGGTCAATGTCCACTGCACACAGGCGGCAGCAAAACGCGTAGCAGGGGCTGTGTGGCGTGGACTGGGCGGTTTTTTAGGGTAGACAGTCTCGGGAAAGATCAGAAAGTTCATTGAATACTAATGAACTGTGGGCAAAGACCGAGCAACAGGCATCACATGAGTTGACCAAAAATGGTAGTGCGTTGAGAATGCCTAGTTTCTAGCTGAAATCTAGATCTGCCAATAAAAATTCCAAAGGACGACTGATAGCTGAAATCTAATATTTACAAGATTCCCTTCTCCGTGTTAATGTTTTCCACATATTCCGTTCCTCTCCGATTATGCGCAGAACATTCTCATTCCTTACTTTATTAGTCCACCTAATTTGTAACATTCGTCTGCAGCACCACACCTCAAATGCTTCGATTCTGTGCCTGTTTTCTCACAGTTTATGTCTCACTGCTACACCATGTTGTGCTCCAAACGTACATTTTCAGAAATTTCTTCTTCGTTTTGAGTCCTATATTTGATACTAGTACACTTCTCTTAAACAGAAAGGTAAAAAAAAAAAATAGCTTTTCACCTTACCTTGCTCCTTAAATGACATTCTTATCAAAACATCTCAACACAATTGCGCTTTTTTACTTGCAAGTATTAGTACCCATGTATTGAAACACAATGCACTGTGTCACGTAAAATATGTGATACATGACGTCATATCGTATAACATGATACATGCTGTCTGGTCATCAAACATGACAATTGTCCGTTGTACAATATTTCCCAACGTGTCACTGATGTTTAAGATGCAAAAATCCTACTGTCGGCTACTTTTTATTACAGATGCGCTCCCTCTATCTTACTTCCTACTGCACACGCATCCCGCTCTCTAGAAGCACGTAAATTTGTGTCTGTTTGCTTTTAAACTCCTGAGCATACCTATAACCGGGAGTGGGCTTGTAGAAGTAAAGATCCCTTCAGAGAAAAAATCTACCCCCTCCACCTCGCAGAAATGAAAAAAATTGTGTTAGCGTCGCCCCCAGAAACAAATCCACACCCAAAAGTTTTGTCCCCACAGAAAAACATTTGTAATTAATATACACTCCTGGAAATTGAAATAAGAACACCGTGAATTCATTGTCCCAGGAAGGGGAAACTTTATTGACACATTCCTGGGGTCAGTTACATCACATGATCACACTGACAGAACCACAGGCACATACAAACAGGCAACAGAGCATGCACAATGTCGGCACTAGTACAGTGTACATCCACCTTTCGCAGCAATGCAGGCTGCTATTCTCCAATGGAGAAGATCGTAGAGATGCTGGATGTGGTCCTGTGGAACGGCTTGCCATGCCATTTCCATCTGGCGCCTCAGTTGGACCAGCGTTCGTGCTGGACATGCAGACCGCGTGAGACGACGCTTCATCCAGTCCCAAACATGCTCAATGGGGGACAGATCCGGAGATCTTGCTGGTCAGGGTAGTTGACTTACACCTTCTAGAGCACGTTGGGTGGCACAGGATACATACGGACGTGCATTGTCCTGTTGGAACAGCAAGTGCCCTTGCCGGTCTAGGAATGATAGAACAATGGGTTCGATGACGGGTTGGATGTACCGTGCACTATTCAGTGTCCCCTCGACGACCAGCAGAGGTGTACGGCCAGTGTAGGAGATCGCTCCCCACACCACGATGCCGGGTGTTGGCCCTGTGTGCCTCGGTCGTATGCAGTCCTGATTGTGGCGCTCACCTGCACGGCGCCAAACACGCATACGACCATCATTGGCACCAAGGCAGAAGCGACTCTCATCGCTGAAGACGACACGTCTCCATTCGTCCCTCCATTCACGCCTGTCGCGACACCACTGGAGGCGGGCTGCACGATGTTGGGGCGTGAGCGGAAGACGGCCTAACGGTGTGCGGGACCGTAGCCCAGCTTCGTGGAGACGGTTGCGAATGGTCCTCGCCGATACCCCAGGAGCAACAGTGTCCCTAATTTGCTGGGAAGTGGCGGTGCGGTCCCCTACGGCACTGCGTAGGATCCTACAGTCTTGGCGTGCATCCGTGCGTCGCTGCGGTCCGGTCCGGTCCCAGGTCGACAGACACGTGCACCTTCCTCCGACCACTGACGACAACATCGATGTACTGTGGAGACCTCACGCCCCACGTGTTGAGCAATTCGGCGGTACGTCCATCCGGCCTCCCGCATGCCCACTATACGCCCTCGATCAGAGTCCGTCAACTGCACAAACGGTTCACGTCCACGCTGTCGCGGCATGCTACCAGTGTTAAAGACTGCGATGGAGCTCCGTATGCCACGGCAAAGTGGCTGACACTGACGGCGGCGGTGGACAAATGCTGCGCAGCTAGCGCCATTCGACGGCCAACACCGCGGTTCCTGGTGTGTCCGCTGTGCCGTGCGTGTGATCATTGCTTGTACAGCCCTCTCGCAGTGTCCGGAGCAATTATGGTGGGTCTGACACACCGGTGTCAATGTGTTCTTTTTTCCGTTTCCAGGAGTGTATGTATGCTCTTCAGCCATATTTTTTACTATGGCTAGCAGATCATCTGGATTCTGGGCACATGGTCAGAGATTTTACCTCGTAAATTACAAGATGCAGGTGTGAAAACACGGAGAAGCTAAGATAGCTCACTGTGCTGGGGAAGTAAGTCTAACATGTAGAAAAGCGTGGATATGTCAAGATCTTTTGATTTAAATTTCTTTAAGCTGACAGCTAAGCAGTAAAGCTAGCTCCCTTATTTCCTTATTTTACATCCCCAGCTATGTCCACGACGTTTTCATCTTTTCAGTGCTATGATAGCAGCATTTTTCATTCTTGTCCCTAACCTTTACTTTAGAATAATTTTGACAGTAGTTTGCAACAGCATGGCTACTGATGTAGATTTTTTTGACTTGGGCGACGACGGATCCGATATAGTTTTTTTGTTGTCTTTCAAACCATTCTGCTTGTGCATCGTCAGTGTATCTCATCCACAGTTCCCTGGCTGGTATGGTTGAACCAGTCCAGTATAGACTACTGCGTCCTCAGAGCACACAAACCGCATCACCACATCTAGCTCACATGCCTCTGGAAGATCATTTGCTGTATCTTTTATTTTTTATTATTTTGTTTTACGCATTTTATATTTTTTTATTTTCTTCAATTTTTTGTTGTATTTTTAATTTTTTATTTTACAGTAACACACATTTTATACATACACACATAATACTGTATACGCAGACACATGAAAAAATATAGCCATAAGTACTTAATAAAGCGCACAGAATACCATGAAATATCAATATGATACCGAAGTAGGTACTGGGTGAAATGTATGATAGTAAAGTATGCAAACAATTCGGATTATTTAGATATATATTATGTAAATAATCTTACTGTACAACCATATCACACATATAAATTTGCTAACAGCTTACTTCACTGACGCACCCAAGAAACTGGTATAAGCATGCTTATTCAAATACAGGCAGAATACGGCGGTGCGGTTGGTAACGCCTATGTCTGGTGCAGTTTGTAGATAGGTTATCATGGTTTAAGTGTGTTTAAATATGGTGTTCTGGTCGGCGCACGAGAGATGGGACACAGTATCTCCGAGGTAGCGTTGAAGTGGAGATTTTCCCGCACGAACATTTCACGGATGTACTATGAATATCAAAAAGCCCGGTAAAACATCACATCTTCAGCATCTCTGCGGCCAGAAAAAGATCCTGCAAGAACGGCATGAACGGTGCCAGCGGTGATTGAAGAGAATCGTTTAACATGACAGATGTGCAACCTTTGCTAAAATTGTTGCAGATTTCAATGGTGGGCTATCAACAAGTGTTATCCTTGCAAACCATTCAACGAAACATCATCGATACGGGCTTTCGGAGCCGGAGGTCCACTCGTGTACCCTCGATGACTGCACGACACAAAGCTTTACGCCTCGCCTGGACTCGTCAACACCGACATTGGACTGTTGACTGTAAACATGTTGCCTGGTAGGATGAGTCTCGTCTCAAATTGTATCGAGTGGATAGACATCTACGGGTATGGAGACAACCTCATGAATCCATGGACCCTGCATGTCAGCAAGGGACTGTTGAAGCTGGTGGAGGATCATTAATATTGAGGGGAGTGTGCAGTTAGAGTGATACGAGGCCCCTGATACGTCTAGATCCGGCTCTGACAGATGACATGTTCCATTGATGTCCATTGTGCATTCCGACGGACTTGGGCAATTCCGGCATGGCAGTGCGACAGTCCACACGTCCAGAATTTCTATAGAGTTGCTCCAGAAGACTCTTCTCACTTTTAACATTTTCTCTGTCCAGACATGAACATTATTGAGCATATCTTGGATACCTTGCAACATGCTGTTGAGGAGAGATTTTCTCCCCCTCGTACCCTTACGGATTAAAGGACAGCCCTGCAGGATCCATGGTGTCAAATCGCTCCTGCACGATTTCAGACATTAGTAGAGTCCATGCTACGTCTTGTTGCTGCAGCTATGCTTGCTCGCGGGGGCCCTACGCGATATTAGGTAGGTGTACCATCTTCTTTGGCTCTTCAGTGCATATCGCGAGCTGAGCGATTTGCGCAAGCTAATAATAAACTATTGAAAAACATACGTCTCGTTTTTACTTCTTATTTAAAATTCTTGTCATTGTCCGTGCTACTTGGAGACAATTTGTAGCCATTCAAGGACTTGAATGGCCCTAAGGAACAATGGAATTTTTATGGACGAGGCTGCGCCATGTCACTGGATCACAATTGTTTACGATTTGTTCGAAGAACATCCTGGAATCCGAGCTAATGATGTGGCCACTCAGATCGCCCAGCATGCGACGTAATTGAGAGGTCCATTCGAGCATAAAATCCTGCACCGGCAATACTACCGCAATTATGGACGGCTGTAGAGCCAGCATATGGTTCAATATTTCTGCAGGGCACATCCAAAGACGTGTGGAGTCAATACCACGAGCAGCTGCTGCACTACGCCAGCAAAGGGAAGTCCGACTTGATACTGGGAGGTCTCCCATGACTTTAGATCACCTCAGTGTACTGTATCTTCAATCCCGCGCCCGGCCATCGTGATTTAGGTTTTCCGTGATTTCCCTAAACCACTCGAGGCAAATACTTTGATGGTTCTGTTGCAAGGGCACTGCCGACTACCTTCCCCGTCCTTCCCTAATCCAATGAGGCCGATGACCTCGCTGTTTGGTCTCTTCCACCAAACAACCCAACCAAATGTACGGTATCACTGCTACAATGAGACATATGTTGGAATGGCTATGCACATGGCCGGCGATCCGAGCTAAACCAAAAACTTTTCAAATAGGAACCGAGTACTGAGGCGCCCCCCCTCCAAATAGCTCAAATGCCTCTAAGCACAATGGGACTTAACATCTGAGGTCATCAGTCCCGTAGACTCAGAGCTACTGAAACCTAACTAACCTATGGGCATCGCACACGTCCATGCCCAAGGCAGGATTCGAACCTGCGACCGTATAGCAGCGCGGTTCTGGGCCGAAGCGCCTAGAACCGCTCGGTCACAACGGCCGGCGCCCCCTCACCCTTCCCCCGCCCTCCATAAACAGCGATTCTGTGGGCGGCTCTTTCATACGTGTTTGTTGCAGCGAGGAGCGATTCATCGTGGCGTGCAGGTCTTCACTTGAGCACCACTTCGCTGACTTGCGCGTTTAATTACTCATGAAAATGCCTATTACGCTCTTGTCGGCGAGTAACTGTGACAAGCTTGTGTTCGGACAGTTGCGTTACCGCCCCTTACAACTGGTGCACTGCGAGTGGCGCAGTGTGTCACCAGACGGCGGGGCGAGGATGCTCGCCCAACAGCTGGCCGCCTGCTGCGTGGAGAGCAGATGGCGCGGCATGGCGCGGATAAATAACGGCTGGCGCGTATCTCGCAGCGGCGCAGCGGGCTACTGGCGCGTGCACTGGCGCAAACATACGGCACAGTGGCGGGCGCGGCGCTGCGTGGCGCTGCGCGCGGCGTATATCTTTAAAATGTGTCGCGCCAGCTGCCAGCGGTCGCGGCCCTCGTGAATAACGCACGCCCGCTAATAAAATAACAGCCGCCTCACTGCGCAGTCGATAGCAGCCGCGTCGACTTCCTGCTCCCTGCGCTTCTCGGCGCCGTTACGCGCCGGTGCGCACGCAAACAAATGTGCCGATTATTGCTTACAAGTCACTCACCGAAGCGTATTCTTCTGCGAGCACTTGCAATTTCCACCATAAATTTTCATGTAATCCGCGAGGTAGTGCCACTTCGCGTAATGGCACTTCCGGGCTCGTTTCTCCTGTTTCAGGTAATACAGGTCAAATGTGTAAAAGCGACCTAACTCGATTATCATTGCCCCAGATACCAGCTAGCCTAATCTTTGGCTGCGAGGTCACTCACTCTGCAATGTGCACGACGCGAACAGCCCACTCTACATTTACGGACAGCTAATGAAAATTATATCAAAAACTTAAGTCGAAAGGATGTCGGTTGCAGTAGGTACAGGCAGATGAAGGAGCTTGCACAGGATTGATTAGCATGGAGAGCTGCATCAAACCAGTCTCAGGACTGAAGACCACAACAACAACAATTCGAAAACGCACGCTTGTGCGACTGTCTACTGTTCAGAAGCAACTCGTTCAGCACAGAAAATTTAGCATACGACCATATGACCTGCAAGTACATATCATTTAATACCTGGTAGTTATCCGCATGACTTCACATAAAAACATTAATGACAAGCACTTCTTTTCTGCTAAATTATTCATTTCTAGCAGAACTGCAGGGAGTTGTTTCAGAAGCTTCTAGACGTTTTTCATGGTGTTCAAATCTATATCTACATTCCGCAAACCACCCAACGGTGTGTGGCGGAGGGCACTTTACGTGCCACTGTCATTACCTCCCTTTCTAGTTCCAGTCGCGTATGGTTCGCGGGAAGAACGACTGCCGGAAAGCCAACGTGCGCGCTCGAATCTAATTTCACATTCGTTCAATAATGGCTCTGAGCACTATGGGACTTAACATCTGAAGTTACCAGTCCTTAGAACTACTTAAACCTAACTAACCTAGGACATGACACACATCCATGGCCGAGGCAGGATTCGAACCTGCGACCGTAGCAGTTGCACGGTTCCGGACTAAACCTAGAACCACTCGGCCACCGCGGCCGGCTTTACATTCGTGATCTCCTCGAGAGGTATAAGTAGGGAGAAGCAATATATTCGATACCTCATGCAGAAACGCACCCTCTACAAACTTGGACAGCAAGTTACACCGCGATGAAGAGCGCCCCTCTTGCAGAGTCTGCGACTTGAGTTTGCTAACCATCTCAGTAACGCTATCACGCTTACCAAATAACCCTGCGACGAAACGCGCCGCTCTTCTTTGGACCTTCTCTATCTCCTCTGTCAACCCGACCTGGTACGGATCCCACACTGATGAGCATTACTCAAGTATTTGTCCAACGAGTGTTTTGTAGGCCACCTCCTATCTTGATAGACGATATTTTCTAAGTCCTCTGCCAAAGAATCTCAACCTGATACCCGCCTTACCAACAATTAATTTTATATGATCATTCCACTTCAAATCGTTTCGTTCGCATACTCCCAGATATTTTACAGAAGTAACTGCTAGCAGTGTTTTTTCCGCTATCATATAATCACACAATGAAGGATCCTTCTTTCCATGAATTCGCAATACATTTGTCTATGTTAAGGGTTAGTTGCCACTCATTGCACCAAGTGCCTATCGGCTGCAGATCTTCCTACATTTCGCTGCAATTTTCTAATGCTGCAACTTGTCTGTACACTACAGCATCATTTGCCAAAAGCCGCATCGAGCTTTCTACAAAGTCATGTATGCATACTGTGAAAAGCAATGGTCCCACATCACTCCACTGTGACCCGCCAGAGGTTACTTTAACGTCTACAGACGTCTCTCCATTGAGAACAACATGCTGTTGTATGTTTTCTAAAAACAGATTTTGGAAGAGTACGGTCTTTTAGATGACATCATCGGAGTGAGCAGAGTGCGCACGGTTCAAGAGGGTAGACATAATCTCAGACTCTCTTTTTGCGTTCGTTCTGGTGCGGTTCCTCAGCTCTACGCTCTTATTTTGGTGTTATAAATCCTCCATCTGAACAGGCTGTTGGGCATTGTGACCCACTTTGTGGCGTTTATGACGCGACAGACCACCCCACCTTCTCTACGGCATAGTCGTCGTAACGTCACAATACACACTATTTATAACGACTCCACGTTGTGAGAAAATACCTACATGGAAGTTGTCTAGAAATTAAGAAAAGTAAAAAGAAATAAATTAGAAAAAAGAAATTGGTGTAACTAGCCATCCTGTGTTCTGCAGAACCTCCCAAAACAATCACAATGTAGGCATTTTGATGATCAATGTCATCCGAATGCTCTGAATTTTTTGTACTGTATTCAAAATCATATATGCCAATGGAAACACCAAAACAGTCTGAATCAAGAGACTGAAACGGGCACCAACAGTTAGCAACAAAATCGGCAGGTGTAGCCGAAAGAATTACGACGACATTGATGTCCCTCATACGAGTGAATCCGACCTGCCCAACGAAAAACAAACACGATAGACATACGAGACCTTTCTTCAGATGAAACTGTGGCCACGTTAGTCGTCAATGTCCAATGCATGGAAGCAAGACACACAGTTCTGAAAATCACGACAAAGGCGATAACAACTAGCCATCTTCGGAGCTTCTGCCTGCCGACGGCATGTGATGTCATCACAACTCTCGCTCGAACGTGAACTAACAATCAGTCTGCCAGTTTACACCACGACTAATTCGTCTACCCAAAAAACGATTCCCAATCGCGCCAAGACAATCAGCAATTCACCGCTTGTGTCAACAGTGAAATAGCCATCCCAGGCACATTCATCTCCTGTCAATGTCATCCACATGGCCTTCGTCCTCGGTGTGAGCCTCAAATGATGCACATCATCTCAGCTCTTCAGCAAGCGCCACCGATCAACACCTCGCTCGCCTCACAACGATAGTTTTCCAACATACGCTCCTGTGCTCCACAATCCAGGGGAAGGGTGGGGGTCTGTGGGGATATCGAGACAGAGTGCATCGCTGTGGAGTTGGAATGTGGAATACAAAGTGACTGACACACACACACACAGACAGACAAATATGTCCGTCAAACTGCTGATCAAAACGTGATTTTGAACTCTTAAATAAATACCCCAGTGCTGTTTCATGACTAAGCACACTTGCCTAAGAATATCATACTAAACAGATAGGTAAACTTCGTATGGAATACTTGTCCGAATATAAAACATACTGTCCACAAATATTTCCAATCAATGTTCGTTTCTGCATTGTAGTCAATGAATTAAAAATACCTAGTTGTCAAATGTAAATTTTTTCTTCAACCACTATTCCACAAAACTCTAAACTGCGAAATAAAATTTGTTGCTGTATTGTACACCTGTTACTTGTCCTCACTCATGGATGAAGCACTTCTAAATGTTCATATATTCATCTACACTCATGCTTGGTGTGATGCACAACGGAGCCTAAAATCAACTATTTACCACATCTGTATTGTTCTGTGACGTCAAATGTGAAGATTGCCACGACGTTCTTTCCAAATCCAAAATGGCTGCAAAAATACCGCAGCAAGACAAAAATTCAATGGTTACATGAGTGTCATAATGTTATTTTCCACACGTTTATGCCTCACTTTGCAAGCACAGTAGACCATCAAATTAAACGTTTCCACATCTGAATTACTTGTTAAGGCACAGGCAACAGGTAACTGGTTAAAGCGTAACGGCCAGTAGTTACATTTTTTACCGTTTACCATTTACCATATTTACTATTTACTGTTACCCTTTGCCCATTACCTATTAGCTATTTGCATGACACCATGGAAAACGGACCCTAATAGCTAACCCTACCATTTTCTGTCACGCCACAGAAAGTGCTAGTGAACTGTACTACGTTACTAGAACAACTAAGACGTATGAAATTACTGGAAGATCAGTTCTAAGACAGTAGTTTTCACTGTGTGACTACATGATTTAACGTTATAAGCAGAAGATGACAAGCATTTTGTCTACAACATAAAATTAATTCTCTAGCATGTTGTCTCTATAATGACCGACTGACTTCGAAAGCATAGAAACCCTCATTTCTTACGTGTCTCTATGTGTATTACAGTTGGTCAGCAAGGTGTTCCGTCGAAGTATCACGTAGCTTTCACTGTGCGATACCAGAAAATGACAAACGTTTTTAATTGCTATATGAAATTAATATCCTGGCATGAAGTCACTGTAATGTTCAGTTGCATTTGATATGTTTTGGAGATGAGTCTTTGGCGAATCTAGATGTAGGAATAACGTTGTTTACTTTCGTAGTTGTTGTCGGCAAGAGAACTGTTAACTAGAATTTAAATCATCACTAGTCTCATGTGTGTAATGGAGTACTACAGAATGAATTATTATGTATTTTGATGAATTTAACGCCTGACACAAAGATCAAGTTAACCTCACTGAGTTACCTATTATTTAATCAGTAGTGCCAATAAATGAGCCACACGAATTTCAATTAGTTCTAAAGGCAATTTAGATGAGGAAATATTTAATTTGAGGATCCATTTTGCAAGTGTGGTACGAAGGTCTGAAAAAAGACGCTGTGACACATACATAAACATTGAGTGTTTTGTGTTGCTGACGTATTTTTGCGACGTTTACACATGGAAAGCACATTGTGGCATCTGTTCACATAGTGTGTGTGTGTGTGTGTGTGTGTGTGTGTGTGTGTGTGTGTGTGTGGAAAATAATTAATCAGCGGATCTGTTGTACGTTATACCTAGCATGATTTCTAAACTAATTTACTGGGTGATCAAAAAGTCAGTATAAATTTGAAAACTGAATAAATCACGGGATAATGTAGATAGAGAGGTACAAATTGACATACATGCTTGGAATGACATGAGGCTTTATTAGAACAAAAAAAAATATGAAAGTTCAAAAAATGTCCGACAGATGGCGCTTCATCTGATCAGAATAGCAGTAAGTAGCTTAACAAAGCAAGACAAAGCAAAGATGATGTTCTTTACAGGAAATGGTCAATATGTCCACCATCATTTTTCAACAATAGCTGTTGTATGGAACGCCGGTGCGACGTGCGACTGCACCAACGCTGACTTCCCCATCTATAGACGAACCCGCTACAGTCTGCATTTCTTCCTGAACTGTCGCAGCAGCATTACGCCTTGTGCTCGGTGGGCCACTACGGGGTCTATCGTCCAAACAACTCGTGGCTTCGAACTTCGAAATCATTCTCGCCACAGGTGCATTGGTCAACGGACATTTACCCGTTCGAATCCCCTTCCTATGGCGATAGGATCGTAACGCTGAATTAGCACATTCCCCATTCTGATAATACAGCTTGACTAAAAGCGCCTTTTCAGGTAACGTCAACATACTGCGACTGCTGGCGCATCTGATTCTCTCTCTCTCTCTCTCTTTACAGCTCCTTTTATACACGATTGTCATGCGCAGTCCCTGACGTTTTGCTGTCCAGAGCCATCTGTCGGAAATTTTGTGAGCTTTTTTTTTTTTTAATAAATCCTCATGTCATTCCAAGCAAGTGTGTCAATTTTTAGCTCTCTCTCTACATTATTCCGTGGTTTATTAAGTTTACAAATTTATACTGACTTTTTGATCACCCGGTATGAACAAGTGGTTGCCATCCATTGGTGAGAACAAGCAACTGAAGCATAAGAAAAATAGTTGATTTTATTTTACCGTGCAAAGTCTTATGGAAAATGGAATACTAGTTGATGTGAAACTCGCCTTCCGCAACTACGTATTTCTAATTCGTTGACTGCATTGCATAAACGTTAACTGGATATTAAATATGTTTGAATAGTATGTTTTATGCGCTCTCCAATATTCTATACGAAGTTTACCTGCCTGATTAGCAGGATATTAACTATCCACATGCGCTTAGGCAAGGAAACAATGGTGGGGGCACTTACTTTACAGTTCACAATCATTTTTAGGCAGCAGTATCACGTGTGTGTGTGTGTGTGTGTGTGTGTGTGTGTGTGTGTGTGTGTGTGTGTGTGTGTGTGTGCTTGTGTGTGTGGCAATCACATTGTATTGCAAATAATTAATATCCTAACAGGGAGAATTGCATAAACTGACTTTGATTTCACTTTTAGAGGTGAGTAAAATTAGAAGTAGTGCCAACGTATGTTTTCAATGTGGCACGCATATCACATTATGCTGAGCTGAGATCGAAATGCACTGTATGCTGGTAAGACAAAACTTCCTGGAACCAGCAAATTGCCTACCGGCCTGCCGTGTGCATCATAGAACAACTTACATGTCAGAAACAATTAATTTTAGGCTTCATCGTGCCTCACACCTTCTGTTGTATTGAAATAAATCTATGCACATACACATAAGATCTATTATGCTGAATTTCTTGAATAAATAATTTTGACAGTGGTTCAACAAATTCATAGAATTTGAATACTTTTCGTCACATCCAAGGAGACGAGAATTTGAATGTCTATTTCATTTTAATAGCCTGTAAATTACTATTAGATGGGGAAACAGTGCAAGTTACAACCTTTACGTAATTGGTTGGTAAAAAATTTTGAACATGACAACAGTACTCTGAACAGTTGGATACTTTTGAGCATACTGAAGGTGGTGGCTACCTTATAGAGGAAAGTTTCATTTAATGACATGTAAATTACTTTTAGATGTGAAGATACTGAAAGTTACATCATCCACTTTATTTTTATAAACTCTTTTGATCATGGAGCAAAGAAAGAAAAAATATTCAAAGTGTTTCTCTACTTTGAAGCACATCCAAAAATATTTCAAGTTACACCCTTTACCTAGCTTTTATTGTAAAATAGTTTTGAGCGCGTCGCAAGAAAAACTCAGAGTCTTTGGGTAGTCTTGAGCATCGCAAAAATACACAAGTAGCGTCCTTTACGTAATCATTGGGGTAAATAATTTTGAACATCGGATAAAAAAAAAAGATTCAGAATATTTTGAAATTTTTCAGCACAGTAAAGAACAATACTCTGATCTACTGCCTTTACATAAATCTTTGCACTAATTCTTTTGAACATGGAGCAAAAAAATTCAAAGCATTTGGATACCTTGGAGCATGTCCAAAAATACTAAACGTTACACCATGTAGATAATTTTTAGGTAAATACTTTTAAACATCGTGCAAAAATTTCGGAGCATCCAGACATTTTTCAGTACAATCAGAAATTTTGTGACGTACACTCTTTACATAATTGTATGAATCAATATTTTTGAACACGGAAACAAATTCAAAGCATGTTGAAGCTTTTGGGCAACAAGATGGCTTCAATGTGGTTGGCTTATTAGTTTGAATTGTCTAAAATGTATACGGCTGTGATTGGAGAAGAGGGGCAGAAAGGAGAGAGAGGAAGATGTTACACAACTCAACTGGACTATTTCCACTGTCTCAGATATTTTTAAAATTCCTTTAATAAGTGAAAATAAAAATTTAATTTCCCTCATTGTGGCATTTTTAAATTTCCCACAAATAAGGAACCATTTAAAAAGGGGCATGGCTTGCTCTTAGGCGGCAGTTTGTTCCAAAATTGTCCCATAACCTGTTTCATAATTTAGTTACACAGATATACAGATCCCAATAGTCAGTCAAGTCACATAATTAACAATGCATGAAAATTGCAAGCAATATTCACTAATGTCGATGACAGCATTTATAACAATTTCTATTTCTCCTTTCGCCCTGAGAGAGAGAATCTTGCAATTTCGGCAGTCTTGTGGCTGTTATCTGGCTCGCGAAAGGGAAGTTTTACTTAAAGGAATAGTCACAAAGCTGTTTTCCCCTGAAAGCGCTTCCCCGTGCAGATAGAAATCACAGGAGGACTGTCAGCCATTACAACGCAGGAATAGCACTGAGTGAGGTGTGTGCTATAGAATTGAATTGTGTTAGGAGCGAAAGGGAGCCCTTTCAGCTAAGACAAGAATCTCAAAGACAGGAAGAAACATGAGCTTACGACGTGTGAGCCCAGGTGTGACCTGTTGTAATGCATATTCAAATTCTAGTGAAGGGTTTTATGGTTGTCTTGTAGCAAATTGTTTTGATAATATGAGTGACTTCCCGCCTGTACGTACGTGGACGTGTTTTGGTGGCCTGTGTGTGATGCAGTACTCATACATATTTGCTTAACTGGGCCACGCCCAGTAATTTTCGCTTAATGAGGCGTTATTAATTGTGCAACTTCTTATTTTTAAATTTGTGTTATAATATGGTGAGGTTTCTGTCCCTGAAGGTGATCGGGGTATGACCTCTGGCATTCAAGCTAAGCATCTCAGCCTCCACCTTACTGTGTGACGCAATGTTGATGACATCCTAGATAAGAGGGTGTGCCTTATGATGTAACCCAAAACGCTGTCCTTTGTCCTGGAATTGGAATTATCTTCTTATTTTTTACATAACGCTGAACTGACGAAAAATATGGGTTGTTACGTTTTCTAATGTACCAACTTTAGTTACAGAATACAGAAGATGGAGAGATGAAAGCATAAAAGAAATTGCAACTGCAAAATGTTCTTGCCAAAAAACGGAATAATACTAGTAAATAAGCTGTCTTATGTAGGGTAAGGTGCCCATTTTCAGATGGTGACCCAATTCCAGACGGTGGATATTTGCTCCCTGAACAGCGCTGCCGATGGGGAAACTAGTTGAATCATTATGCTTCCAGCATTTTAGTATCTTGCCAAATTGCAAGTGCATTCTTCACATTCCGTCCTGATAGCTTATTTCTTTTCTTAATATCTTATATTCGGATGTAATATTTTGTAGACACAATGTAAGCATTACAGCTATATGGTAAGTAGTTTGATATTTTAGTTTTATTTACATCTACATCTACATCATACTCCGCAAGCCACCTAACAGTGTGTGGCGGAGGCTACTTTCGGTAACACTATCTGAGCCCTCCAACTCTGTTCCACTCCCGAATAGTGCGTTGGAAGAACGATTGTCGGTGAGCCTAATTTTTCGAATTTTCTGCTGGTGGTCAATATTGAGATATATGAGGGGGGAAAGTAATATGTTGTCCGTCTGCCCCTAGAAAGTGCTGTCCCGAACTTTCAATAATAAATCTCTCCGTGACTCACAACGCCTCTCTTGTAACTTCCGTCAGTAGAGTTTGTTTAGCATCTCCCTAACGCTCTCTCGCTAGCTAAACGATACGGCGTCTAAACGCGATGCTCTTCATTGGATCTTCTCTATCTTCTTTATGAGTCATGCCTGATAGGGATCCCAGATAGATGAGCAATAGTCAAGAATCGGGTGAAAAAGTGCCTTGTAAACCACTTACTTCGTGGGGTTACATTTCCTTAAGATTCTTCCAATGGACCTCAGTGGTATCTGCTTTTCCCACTATGTGTTCTATGTGGTCATTCGATTTCAGGTCTCTCTGGGCACTTACGCCTAGATATTTTACGAATGACGCTGTCTCCAGCTGTTTGTCATCAATAGTGTAGTTGTAATATAGTGGATTTTTTTCCTATTTATACGGAGTATGTTAAATTCATTAACTTTCATGGTCAACTGCCAGATCCTGCACCATTCATCAATTCTCTGCAGGTCGTTCTGCGAATTCTTACTGTCTTCTCCCGCTGCTATTTTGGTATAGATAACTGCATCATTGGTGAATAGCCTTAAAGAGTATCCGACGCTTTCTTCTAGATCATTTGTATATATTGTAAACAGCAACGGTCCTATCACACATCCTTGTCGCACTCCCGATATTACCTTTACATCTGTCGATTTTGTTCCGTTAAGAGCGAGGTGTTGAGTTTTATGTGCAAGAAACTCTTCAGTCTAATCGCAAGTCTGCAGCGATACTCTGTAAGCTCGTATTATTTTCATAAACGGCAATGCGGGACGGTGCCAAATTCCTTACTGAAATCAAGTAACACGGCATCAACCTGAACGCCGTTGTCCACTCTGCTGTGGATCTCATGGGGGAACATCCCTTGAAACCTTACTCGGAACATGCTTGACTAGGGCATGCTGAAGGATACCTTTGATTTTTTCCATATATTAGTGATAAATGATACTTAATAAAACCTATGAGTAGTTTTTAAACGCAATAATCTATTACATGTGTTTGGCAGTGCAGAAATGTTTGTGACTTGGTACAGGTGCCTAATTTCTGATAGTGCTAGGGTGTCTAATTTCAACCTTCTGAGAAATGCGCCATTTTATAGATTTCTTTTCTATTTCGTTTCAGGAGATGGCTGTGAAGAAAAGAAAGTATTAGTTCGAGGAAAATATGAAGAAAGCTATGGAAGACATTACAGGTAACGAAATGGGGTTCTATACTTTTGGATAACGTAAAGAAAGGATACGTGGAAGAGAAACGGGGCTCTAGGAGATGCAGAAAATGTACTTTATGAGGAAATTTCGGCTCAAGGCAAGATACAATGCAAGCGGGCTTCTAGAAGAACTAGAAGAATCTTCAAATATCGGAGCACGCTAAAGGTCAGCCTTAAGATCAAGAAAGTACCTAAGATAGGCAGGGGCAAAGAAAATGGGAAGGTGAGTTATCATCTGCTGAGGATTACGAAAGCTCTGGCTCCCTTGTCTCGATGGATGATGAAGAAAGCGCAGATCAGGAATTAAATACGAAAAAGAATGGATAAGGTACTTAAGATGCTTGCCTCGGGTAAATGAACTGCGGGCTGGGACTGAGAAACATAGCTGAAATACGTACAAATGTGATAACTGGAAATGACGGTCTCGACGTAGTTGTAGGTGTATTATTATTTTAGTCGAATTGGAATACTTCTTTTACTTTTCGCGACAAAACAGTACTCCTACAGCTATGCAACCTTTAATTTTCCGAATGGAATAATCCTATCCGAAATTAAGAACCATAATATCTGAAATTGCACAATCTTGTCCTACACTCTTCAAAATGCAGAAGTTTCGTGATATTTCTTATCAAGTTTAATCTGTTGACTTGATTATAAAAGATGAAAAACAAACGAAGCCTATTATATTTTACGTATATCTGTAATTTTCCAGAGCATTCATCTGATTTTTAACCAACCATGTTCTCAGATTTCCGTTGGTATCCGAAAATATGCCACCTTACCCTACAATTTATCAAGACATTAATCTGCGTTATGCTATAGTGTGGTTGTAAAAGCTGGAGACTAAGACAGAAAGGGTTTGGAATCATCCCTCCTGAAACGAATGTGACATTGCAATTAATATCATCTGGAACCACTTGACACATTCAGCCTCTGGATGGTTTTTTTTCCGTGCCTATAAAACACATTGTCGCTTTATGTGCAACTACGCCTTAAAGGATAGTTAGTTTCACGCTAAGCTCCACGACAGACTATTTCACATTCGGTAGAATGACATCGTATCCCATCAGTTGTCAATACTCCGTTTCGCCAATATGGGTACTACCTACCTGAACGTCCTGTGGGGTTTCTAACTCCCAAAGAATTCGTCTTCGATCTTTATGGTGCGAGCCATTGTGACCACTGGTGCGCGTCATAGTACATACGATGTTCATGCTGCAAGTTATTGGTTTGTTTTGAACATTTCTTGAATGTCGACGATGACTTACATCACATGGAACAGCGGTCCCAACGTGGGGATAATTACCCCCGTATTAGTAAAATGACATTTTCTGAGGGGTAAAAATAAAAGAGTTGCACGGAAACTAAATTATCATTAATAATGTCACTACTTCATAAGACTGTAATGCTGATTATAGAAGTTATTAATATTTCCATTCTTTTTCAAGTACTAGCATTAACAAGTGACACAGCTTGCTGGGGTTTACAATTTGTGTTACAAATCTGTGAACAACAACTTATTTATGTAGTACACCCTTTACGCACATTCTTTGTTCTTTCTACCATGCACCAATAACAGCAAAATTGATTTTATATAAAAAATCTCACACGCTTACACATCTCACAGAAATACCTTCTCCAAGGTGTCCATAATTCTCATAACTGATCAGATATTGCTTCATTACTAGTTTCACAACAGTAAACGAATTAATTGACAGCACAATACAACAGTAACTTTGTAATACATGCTACGACACAAAGCATTGGCAGCCAAAAGACTTCAATTTCTATTGGTTCATAAGTAAGTAGCCCAATGATCAAGTGATTTACAGACAGTAGGCTTGATGGTTGCAGAAACATTTTAATCTGTTTTTTTTTAACTGCGTGCAGGATGTTGATAAAATAAATTATGCTATGGAGAGAAGTGGTTTTTGCTACAAGGGTCTACCATAAGTGTGGGTAGCATTTTTCTTCTTTTAGATATAGTTGTATGTTGCACTCGTGGTGCATTGAGAACTGAGTCATCATTCTACCAAATAAAAGGAGATAGTTAGAAATAAGCAGTATCAACTGTCTCACTGACCCTTTAGTTCGTATTTTAGTAAGCCATCAACAAAAACTAAATGTCATCTACCTTTCGTCATTTTAAAAAGTAAGTGTTAAATTATTTTTCACTCTAAAGACACGCGGGGTAGCTGCGCAATCTAAGCTGCCTTGCCACGGTCCGCGTGACTCCCCATGTCGGATGTTCGAGCCCTCCCTCGGGCTTGGGTGTGTGTTGTCCTCAGCGTAAGTTAGTTTAAGTTAGATTAAATAGTGTGTAAGCCTAGGGACGGATGACATCAGCAGTTTGGTCCCATAGGAACTTACCAACAATTCACTCTAAAGATCAACTGCGATGGTGGGGTTAGGGTTCTAGCGTGGGGCGGGGAGTCGGTAATAGGTAATACCTGATTATACTCAGGGGTAATGGTCTCAGAAGGATGGGGGACCACTGACGTAGACCGTTGATGTCTACACCTCCTGGACACTCATTTTCTGTCGCTCTCCTGGTGCACATGTTGAGTCTTTAGCAGTTAATATTTTTCTTGTCACAGCTGTTAATACAACTCTTTCGAACGAGCGTTACTAAAGGCTGAACTTATGGCCTCGCACTCAACGTTTCCCTTGTGAGAGAAAAACAAAATCAGGGTTCTGTATCTGCACAAATCGCAGTTTTAAATCAACAAGAGAAATTACTCATTGACATCCGTATCGAAAGTACAGAAGGGACCATATAAATGAGTTATGTTCAGAGTACATTCTCTGAAATACGAAAGTAGCTCCCTCGTGCTATAGCAAGAAGTGACATTTACAACTTTAAAGTGCACCGTCAGCGCAGGGCGAAGGCAAGAAGCGAATCGTAGCAGACGCAGGACGTTAACCAGGAAACGAAAAATAAGAATGCCACATTCTCTGTACTCAGACCTAACCCTCTTTGAAGGGACGGTAGAAGACTTCTAGCTAATGTGAGGGACGTAAATGTATCCTGAAGCACAAGAATAGAGGAGAACTCTACAAAATGTCCCTGGCATTGCGTGCAAATACGCAAAGAGAAATTCTAAGGTTAGTAACGAGTTTGAGTTGTCTTTTAGTATAGGTTGATGATGCATAAACAGTATGTACAAAAGGAGGTAATCCACAGAAACAGTCGGAGAAAAAAAGCTGTTCGCAAGGTGCTAGACTCCCCACGTTTCGTGGGAATGTTAATACAGGTGTCTTTTGGCGTAAACGCTGAATAGATTCTTGTTGGATTTGGAGTATTCACTTGGAGACCAATACACTCTTTCACCTTTCAGGGATTAACTCCCGGCAACAACAACTTCAGAATGCACGGAACACATCTTGGGAACCACCCCATAAGTGCTGCATATTATCTTGAAACTTCCTGGCAGATTTAAACTGTATGCCGGACCGAGACCGAGATTCGAACTAGGGATTTTTGCCTCTCACGGGCAAGTGCTCTACCGACTGAGCTACCCAAGCACGACTTATGCTCCGTCCTCACAACTTTAATTCCGCCAGTACCTTGTCCCCTACCTCCCAAACTTCACAAAAGCTCTCCTGAGAACCTTGCATATTATCTTGTTGCAACTCCTCAGTAGGCTCCAGATGTCCTGGGTTCCGCATCTTCCTGTTAGAACACTGAAGGCACCACTCAACAGGTTGTACTGCTTACTTTGTATGAGGGATGTTCAAAACAAAAGGTACAAAACAAAACTGTGGCTATAATTGAAGTATTTATGTGAAAGAAATCGCCAGAGGACCGAGCACAACTATCACACTGTATTACGAGCCGCAGGATTCCATGTCTACAGAATTCCGGCAGCTGTAACAGAAGTCAGTCCTCCAATCTCTCCTTCGTCGTCAGTGTCGAAGCGCTTACCTTCCAGATGTTTCTTAGCGGAACAGACACATGGAGGCCGCAGGGCGACATGTTCAGTAGGGCGGATGCTTAAGCTGCTCCCACTTGAAGTTGGCCATTACACTTCGTGTGACCTTGGAGACATATGGATGTGCGTTGTAATGGAGTAAAATGACTCAACCCGTGAGCAGTCGAGGCCGTTTGCTCTTGACGGACTTGCGTAGGCTACGGAGTGCCTCACAGTACACTTCGATCTTCATCATTTCTTCGTGCTCGAGGAACTGGACGAGACGAAACATCGAAAAAGACGGTATCACCTTGCCTGCTTTTATATGAAATAAAATGTAACTAAACTGAACCCGTGGTCTAGGGGACACAGTCGGCTCGCAGCCGTGCTAGCGTGCGGAGCTGCTCCGCGCGCCGTCCGACGCTCCGCTCTCGGCGATGTTTACTTCCGCGTCGCGGTGTTTGTGTCAATCGAGTCCAGTACTAACGTACACCATGGAGCACTCGTATCGCCGTGCAACGATCAAAGTAACGTTTCAGGCCGATCATCCACGACCCAGAGCTTTCGAAGTGGAACTTCATACGTGAGGATCTACGTTAGAACTCCCAGGACGTAACCGGCATACATTTCTCCATCACTGGAAGTGTTGTCTACATCAAGATGTCGACGAAGGAAATTTGCAATCACATAATTCACCTTCATGCCACCGGACTGAAATTTAAACACTATGATGGACATATTGGTGCTGTGACAGTCGCCCATGCTGGATTCGGTCTCCGGACATTGCGGGTGTTTGAGCTCTCGTTCGAGGTGCCTCAGGATGTGGTCATTGCCGCTTTCCAACCATATGGCACCGTCTTGGGTCACGTCGCAGGAAAGTGGCAGACATTTACGACCTACCCCGTATTAAATGGCGTCCGGCAAATAAAAATTGAGCTGACGAAACATGTCCCATCGTAATCGTACCTGATGATTGGCGGTGTGAGGGCCATCGTCATGTACGTGCGCAGGATGTGGCCAGGAGGGACATGTACATTCCGAATGTTTACACCGCCGTTTAATACAGACGCCGTTACGTGGAGACACCCAGGCTTCGACGTCACGTCCTTACCCATCACCTACGCCAAGGTTGCACAGGACCCCGTCGTGCCACTCTCGATTGCGCCAGCAGCATCGTCAACGCCACCCGCCACAGCACAACGCGCCGACGACACCAGCACGGCGTCGCCTCCACTGCTCGCTTCAGGACCGTAAGGGTTGCAGACCGCAACCAAGGTTCCTGTTGGAACCATGGACGTCGACCTCGGTGTCATGCCGACGTCTGCCTTTGTCCAGACAGATTCGGCGTCAGATGACGGGGACCACATTCTGATTCAGAAGGCTACATCAGAAAACGGCGGTCGCCTCGCAAACACAGGAAACGACGACGAACGCCTTCCGATGACGCCCTTTCTGAGACGGCACCGCGAGATGTCGACCTAATGTCTGACGGTCATCGCCCACATTTTGGCCAGTCACGCGATGTGGCAGCAACAAGCGCCCCTCCTGTGACGCCTACTCTCCCAGCCAAGGACGTGTCCTCGCAGTTGTCAACGAATGATGACGGCGGCCCCCCTGCCACTCATGTTGCGGAATCCACAACACCCGTTCCGGCAGTACGTGACCGTCACATGTCCACGTCGTCAGCTTCCTGGGCCTATGACGTTGAAGAAGAAGTGGAACAGACTGCCAGCGTGTCTGCACAGGAGTCCACCTCGGCGACTCTGGGGCTGGCCCCCCGCCAGTAATTATCACCACCGCGGCACCACCGGCGGGTCTCCACCTGCCGGCTACTTCTACCGCACGTTCTGTAAATACTGAGGATGGCCGTACACAGCAATACCGTATTGCCACGATGAATCTTGCTTGCCACCATTCGTGCCCCCCATAAACTGGCCATGTTCAGAGACACTATTTACTCTGCGGATGTGGATATAGCACTCTTACAAGAGGTGTTTGTGGCTGACTTCCTAGTTCCCACCGGATACAACGCCCGTGTTTCCCCAACATCCGACACCGGTAGTGGCGTCGCCATCCTGCTACGCGACGGACTCCCTGCAGAGGACGTCATCTACCTGCCCACTGCGCGAGGTATGGCCCTCACACTGTTCGGCGTGCGTTTATTAATATCTACGCTCCGTCCGGCACTGGCCGCCGTCATGACCGACAAACTTTTTTGCCGAAAGAGTCACACCCCTCTTCACCGGTCCGCAGGACGATGTGGTACTCGGTGGGGATTTTAACTCGACACAAGAGCCCGCGGACCAACTCCCGCGACATTCCCCTTGTGCATCTCTCTCAGTGGTCATCGACCGTCTACGACTTGTTGACACATGGAAGAAGCTCCACGGAATTCAACCGGGCTATACATTCTACACCTCTCACTCGTCAAGCCGCATAGATTGCATCTACGTTACCCGCTCCCTTGCTGATGGCACACGTCATGCGGAAGTCTGGCCCTTGGCCTTTTCAGACCATGATGCGTACCTCTGTGACGTCACCCTCGCCTGACAGCAAGTGTGACATAGTCGTGGTCTGTGGAAACTCAATGTCGCTCACCTGACCTCCTCAGACTGTCGCCGTACGGTCGAAGCAGCGTGGGCACGCTGCCACCATCGTCGAGAAGCCTATGACTCCACCTTATCATGGTGGCTCTCCTGTGCAAAGCCGACCCTCAGGAAGACTCTGATGAGTTATGGAAAGGAATTAAAGGCGTGGCAAACTAATACCCTGCACTTCTACTACACCATTCTACGTGACTGTAGGACGATGCCTTTCTCGCCAGCCCGGCAGTCGATGGTCCATCGCACGAAGGCGCAGTTCTCCATGATCGTGCGGCGTAACTTGGAAGGCACTGTAGTCCGTTCTCGAGCTTCTAATCGAATCCCTCAAGAACGTCCGTCGATGTACCACCTCCTTCAGAAACGGCAACGACGACGACGAGCTCTGATCCAAGTCCTCACTGATGTGGAAGGGCGCCGGCACGACACCCAACAAAGCATCGGTCGTACTCTCCGTGCTCGTTTTGCCGGGCTGTACGCAGCGGTACCGCATTCTGCAGCACTGATCATAGAAGTCGCTCAGCTTACTACGAACGCTCTTCCGGAGGATGCAGTGCATGACCTCCAAGACGACGTAACCACAGATGAAGTGGTAAATGCTATCAAGGCGGGTTCCGATAACAGATCTCCTGGACTTGGCGGTATACCCATCGAATTTTATAAAAGTTTTCACTATTTGTTGGCTTCCACGTGGACGCCAATCGCACAAGAGCTGATGTCACCGATGACAGTGATCCCGAACGCTTTTCTAGAAGGCATTATTATCCCCGCACATAAACTGCGCGGGTTATCGAGGGTCCAGGACTATCGACCAATTACTTTGCTCAACAGCGACATGAAAATATTCACTCGGCTACTGGCATCGCGACTCAAGACGGTCGCACGTTACGTCACATCCTGCGACCAGACTTCCCTAGGAAGCGACAACAACATCCGTATGGCCCTTTGCCGTTACAGATAGCATTAGCGCATTATCAGCGTCTACCTGGCGCCTTGGCTTCACTGGACTTTAGCCAGCCTCTCGACCGTGTTGACCATTTCTATTTACGGACAGTTCTTCAGCATATGGGTTTTCCTGGCGGTATTGTCACAGTGGTTACGCGCCTGTTGTGTAGTGCAACCTCTAAAATCATGTACAATGGTCGCCTTTCACCGTCCGTGGTCATCGCACGATCTGTACGACAAGGCTGCCCCCTTTCCACGATTTTGTATGCTTTCTCCTTGGAACCCCTGCTACAGGGCACGTGCCAACGTTTGGAATGTATGGCTGTACACGGCCACCGTTTTTGTTGTACAGCCTACGCAGACGACATAGTACTATATCTCCGCAGTGAAGATGAAGTACGAGCAGCACTGATATGGGTGGCGACTTACGGCGAAGCGTCGGGAAGCTGCCTCAACGTGTCAAAATCCAAGGTCCTGCTCATTGGTGAGGGCTTGCCGGAGAGATGCGTTGCCCCCCTTAGTGTCGCTGCCACCATATGGTGCCTTGACTTGATTTCACAGCAGACCTGCGCCGCTCAGCGACTATCAATGGTAGACGCTTGCTACAGACAATCAGAGCAAATCTCGCAGATCACCGGCTACGAGCTCTCGACGTTATCCAACGCGCGCAATACGTGAACATGTATCATGCTTCCCGTATACCACATGTGGCTCAAGTACTACCAGTCCCAAATCTCCTGGCCCGACGACTGTTGATGGCTTTCGGCTCCTTCGTCAGCTCGGGGATGTTATTCAAGGTGCAATATGAATCCCTTGCACTGCCACGAGATCGTGGCGGTGTGGGACTCATCCACGTGCCGACTCGTGTCAAGGCACTATACGTCAGCCCCCAACTAAAACTTTGGCACCGTTGCCCGCAGAGCCTTACTAGCCTCCTGCTTCAGAACTTTGCCACCGGCCTCTTTGTCCGCCCCAGCTCTGGTATCGACATTTGCAACCCCCTTTTATTACATCCAACGATTTTTCCTCGAGTTCAGTTATATCTACCGGTCCTTACCACTTCCACGTTTGTACCTAACGAAAACAGTCTCCGAATTGTTACAACAGTGCCGCCCGTCCAACACCATCGAACGTAAGTACCCACAGTACGTGTGGCGACACATATGGAAGGCGATCCATGCGCGTTTTCTTGAATCAGACGTTCAATCAGCGTGGTACAGCTCCGTGAGTGGCAAACAAGTTAACCGAGATCGTCTGCACCGCATCCATCTCGCCTATTCATCGCTCTGCACCCACTGTGGAGTGGGTTCCACTGTGGCACAGCATTCGACGTCTGGACACTTGCGTGGCGAATTTTGGCGTTTCTTACTTGCCAGATACCGACTCAGATCGACGTCCACATGCTTTTGTACCCCGATAAGACTTTCTACCCCTCCGCCAAAACTCACTCTGCGAATCGGATCTGTGGCTACACGATCCGCTATCTTTTTACTTCTGGCGACAAGTCTACGCTAGGATATTGGACTTATCTCAACGAACGACACTGCGTCCTGTTACGCAACCCACGCTATAAACAATATTTTTCCAATTTCTTACGGAGCACTTTCGATGACCCACCTAGTAGCTGGAACGTCAAAGCCCTGAGAAGCTAAAAACTGTATAAACCGAGCCGAACTGAATAGATCTGGTACCCAGAACCCACGCCTACGCCATGCGAAGACACGTTTGGACGAGCTGGCACGCTGTAGGAGGAGGCACTTCAGGAGCCCCTGAAAGAACTGGACTTTAACTACAAGTCACACGACGACTTAACGTTGTAAAAAAAATTAAAAAAAACTCTTCCTTATTTAATCCTCATAATATCATAATTTGTTCTTAAAAAAATGGGTTTGGCTTTGAAAAAAAAAGAATTGTTACAAAAGATTGCTTCTTCTCCAACAAGACGAAGGAGACACATTTTTGCTTACTGGAAGGAGAAACCGGTATAATTGGAGTCTTTGTTTTCTTTTGCAAAAAAAACTTTTCGTTATTTATTCCTCATAAATTGTTCTTAAAGGAAAAAGAAATTTGAGTTTGGCTTTGAAAAAAAAAATTGTTACAGATGATTGCTTCTTCGCCAACAAGACGAAGGAGACTCATTTTTGTTTACTGGAAGGAGAAACCGGATAATTGGAGTCTTTGTTTTCTTTTGGAAAAAAAGGGTAGCGAAAAAAAGGGGTAGCGTCTTTGATAACAAAATATAAAAAGAAAAAAAAGCGGTTCAGGCGCAAAAAAAAGAAAAAAAGGGGGTTCGTCTTTGATTCATAATCAAAACGTCTTCGGTCCTCGGTTCGATCCCCGCCACTGCCGAAATTTTGATAAATAATCAGCATTGGCGGCCGAAGACTTCCGGCATAAGAAGTCAGCCTCATTCTGCCAGCGGCCTTGTCAAAGAGGAGCGGATAGAGGTTCAGGCACTCTCTTGTCCTAGGGGTGGGAAATTGCCCCTAAGGGCAGAAGAATCAGCAATGATCAACGACATGAGCATGCAGAAGGCAATGGAAACCACTGCATTAAAGACACGTAACGTGTATCCACAGGACATGTAGCCTGTAGTTGAAGAAGTGTCATGATGATCTCTCCATTGGCAAAAGATTCCGGAATAGTCCCCCATTCGGATCTCCGGGAGGGGACTGCCAAGGGGGAGGTTACCATGAGAAAAAGATTGAATAATCAACGAAAGGATAACGTTCTACGAGTCGGGGCGTGGAATGCCAGAAGCTTGAACGTGGAAGGGAAACTAGAAAATCTGAAAAGGGAAATGCAAAGGTTCAATCTAGATATAGTAGGGGTCAGTGAAGTGAAGTGGAAAGAAGACAAGGATTTCTGGTCAGATGAGTATCGGGTAATATCAACAGCAGCAGAAAATGGTATAACAGGTGTAGGATTCGTTACGAATAGGAAGGTAGGGCAGAGGGTGTGTTACTGTGAGCAGTCCAGTGACCGGGTTGTCCTAATCAGAATCGATAGCAGACCAACACCGACAGAGATAGTTCAGGTATACATGCCGACGTCGCAAGCTGAAGATGAACAGATAGAGAAAGTGTATGAGGATATTGAAAGAGTAATGCAGTATGTAAAGGGGGACGAAAATCTAATAGTCATGGGCGACTGGAATGCAGTTGTAGGGGAAGGAGTAGAAGAAAAGGTTACAGGAGAATATGGGCTTGGGACAAGGAATGAAAGAGGAGAAAGACTAATTGAGTCCTGTAACAAGTTTCAGCTAGTAATAGCGAATACCCTGTTCAAGAATCACAAGAGGAGAAGGTATACTTGGAAAAGGCCGGGAGATAGGGAAGATTTCAATTAGATTACATCATGGTCAGACAGAGATTCCGAAATCAGATATTGAATTGTAAGGCGCACCCAGGAGTAGATAAAGACTCAACTCGCAATATAGTAGTGATGAAGAGTAGACTGAAGTTCAAGACATTAGTCAGGAAGAATCAATACACTAAGAAGTGGGATACGGAAGTTCTAATGAATGACCAGATACGTTTGAAGTTCTCTAGCGCTATAGATGCAGCAATAAGGAATAGCGCAGTAGGCAACAGAGTTGAAGAGGAATGGACGTCTCTAAAAAGGGCCATCACAGAAGTTGGGAAGCTAAACATAGGTACAAAGAAGGTAGCTGCGAAGAAACCATGGGTAACAGAAGAAATACTTCAGTTGATTGATGAAAGGAGGAAGTACAAACATGTTCCGGGAAAATCAGGAATACAGAAATACAAGTCGCTGAGGAATGAAATAAATAAGAAGTGCAGGGAAGCTAAGACGAAATGGCTGCAGGAAAAATGTGAAGACATCGAAAAAGATATGATTGTCGGAAGGACAGACTCAGCATACAGGAAAGTCAAAACAACCTTTGGTGACATTAAAAGCAACGGTGGTAACATTAAGAGTGCAACGGGAATTCCACTCTTAAATACAGAGGAGAGAGCAGATAGATGGAAAGAATACATTGAAAGCCTCTATGAGGGTGAAGATTTGTCTGATGTGATAGAAGAAGAAACAGGAGTCGATTTAGAAGAGATAGGGGATCCAGTATTAGAATCAGAATTTCAAAGAGCTTTGGAGGACTTACGGTCAAATAAGGCAGAAGGGATAGATAAAATTCCATCATAATTTCTAAAGTCTTTAGGGGAAGTGGCAACAAAACGACTATTCACGTTGGTGTGTAGAATATATGAGTCTGACGACGTACTATCTGACTTTCGTAAAAGCATCATTCACACAATTCCGCAGACGGTAAGAGCTGACAAGTGCGAGAATTATCGCACAATCAGCTTAACAGCTCATGCATCGAAGCTGGTTACAAGAATAGTATACAGAAGAATGGAAAAGAAAATTGAGAATGCGCTAGGTGACGATCAGTTTGGCTTTAGGAAAAGTAAAGGCACGAGAGAGGCAATTCTGACGTTACGGCTAATAATGGAAGCAAGGCTAAAGAAAAATCAAGACACGTTCATAGGATTTGTCGACCTGGAAAAAGCGTTCGACAATATAAAATGGTGCAAGCTGTTCGAGATACTGAAAAAAGTTGGGGTAAGCTATAGGGAGAGACGGGTCATATGCAATATGTACAACAACCAAGAGGGAATAATAAGAGTGGACGATCAAGAACGAAGTGCTCGTATTAAGAAGGGTGTAAGACAAGGCTGTAGCCTTTCGCCCCTACTCTTCAATCTGTACATCGAGGAAGCAATGATGGAAATAAAAGAAAGGTTCAGGAGTGGAATTAAAATACAAGGTGAAAGGATATCAACGATACGATTCGCTGATGACATTGCTATCCTGAGTGAAAGTGAAGAAGAATTAAATGGTAAGGAATGAGGAGGTTCTACGCTGAATCGAAGAGGAAAGGAATATGTGGAAAACACTGATAAGGAGAAGGGACAGGATGATAGGACATCTGCTAAGACACGAGGGCACGAGGGAATGACTTCCATGGTACTAGAGGGAGCTGTAGAGGGCAAAAACTGTAGAGGAAGACAGAGATTGGAATACATTCAGCAAATAATCGAGGACGTAGGTTGCAAGTGCTACTCTGAGATGAAGAGGTTAGCACAGGAAAGGAGTTCGTGGCGGGCGCCGCATCGAACCAGTCAGTAGACCGATGGGAAAAAAAAAAAAAAAAAAAAAGAAAAAAAAAAAAAAAACTGATACAGGATCGAGAAGCAATCCGTACCTTTCGTGTTACGATGTTAACACAGCCGTCTCAGAAATATGTAATGCACGAGCACTTTCCAATGAGATTGTGACAGTATGTATCAACAAATGTTTTGGATAAATTTCGTAACCGCAGCAAGTAATCGAGATATACCTACAATATCTACCCAATGCACTTTCTTAATTTGGGTAATGTATTACAGTAAAACCATTGGCAATCAGGGAGATTTCTGTAGTTTAAAAAGAGCTTGTCGTAGGACAAACGCTTGCTGCATGAGTCCATTGTATAATAGCCAACTTCATAAAAAGAAAGAATCGATCGGATTTCATGCTCGGTCGACGCTGGGATCACTAAAGAAGAGGCTTAATCCACCAATAGTTCCTGAAAGCATTTCTAAAGCTGAATTTTTCCACAAAAGTAAGGAACTGGTTCTGCAGTCATCCTTTTTCCGTTAGTTTGTTTTTTTTTCTGTAGGAGTGTAAAAAAATAAGGGCATTTTGTTGAGGACGAAGTAAAACTCCTTTTGTGAGCACACGTCAACAGCAAACGCTCAAAACTGATGACTAAAACTACTTTTGTGAGTATACGTCAACATCAGTGGTGTAAAAGTGATGACTGACGAGTGAACACTTGCTTCCTGACCTATCCTGTTACCATAAGCGACAGCTGCCAATGTGCATGTCGATGCTAGTTGTGACGTCAAAGCGCGGTTACTAACATATACTCTGGCTGCCCCAGAGGTACCATTTCATACTGTACATCGGTAGTTGTTTTGTCTGGGTGAAAGGGGAACTGGTGGAGTTCGACACTGATTGTGGTACACTGTACCAAATTACATGTAAAGGTAAACTCATGCGTATCGTGAGGAGCTGGTACTAATTCGTAACTTTTCATTATTTCTTCGTTAGGCATGACTACAGACACGTACTTCATTTATGTTGCGTCAGTTACAAGAAGTATCAGTTAAAATAAATACTCCCGTTCGAATTTAAAGCAATTCTTTATTGGAAGATTCCGCAGATGGCGATGTCGTGAGTCATTGAAATATTATGCTATATAAAATATAAAGGCTGAAAACAACAAGCATCTAGAATCAGTAATCTAGGAAAATTGTTTCCAAACATTCGCTAACGATGAAAAAGTATGCAAAAGCAGGCAAGAACATGCGGAATAACTAAGAATATTTGCAATAAAAGTGCCTATCGAAAAATACAAAAATCACACAGTGCAGCACAGTAATGAAAACAGAATACTTGTACCCAAATGAATCACTGAATTATAAATAAGGCATACTATAAGTATTGAAGAGAAGAGTTTTGTTGAAAATTTTAATTGTCATTAAACACAGATGACTGAAAACTAAGATGCATTGGTGGATTACGTCAATACAACGAAGAAAGCGAATAGAAACAATAAGGATGTAGCAGGTGTAATAATTACTTACTGCAAAACAATATTCTTCTGAGTGAATGGAAACAACGTTCCTACTACGCAGCTTTCCACCAAATGACTTGACACGCAAGTGTTATGTGTGAAATTTAGGAAGTATATGAATGAATTACTGGTTATGAACACCAGTGCATTAGTAGGAAACATAAATGGTGCTTTGAAACGAAATAATTTGCGCAAATAAATATTCAGTGAATGGAATGTATTTGCGCTGTGGAGCTGTTAAAACGTGGCACATAACAATATCATTGCATACGGAGACAAAATGAATACCACAAATGCAAACGCAAATAGGATGGCTGATCATCCAAAGGAATTGTTTTTACTGCAGGCAGGAATCTCAGAAGATAACTAAGCTCACACACGATCACAGCTATGAACTATTCTCACATCCAGAACTGCAACAAAGAGAAGTCTGCGATGAAAGGAATTATGCAACGAAAACATTCAAGAACGTCATTCAGAAAGGAAACTTATACACACAGAAAGATGTGAGAATAAACATGGAGACTCATATGAAAAATTGCAGTCCAGTATTTTTGGACTCAGTAAACTCTGTTTTGATGCTCGACAGCATTTGTATTTTTAAACAAGTGATTCGGACAACTTCATGAGCTTAGAGATGACATCGAATTAGACATGTGGGTATTGCCGGCCGGTGTGGCCGTGTGGTTCTAGGCGGTTCAATCTGGAACCGCGTGACCGCTACAGTCGCAGGTTCGAATCCTGCATGGGGCATGGATGTGTAATGTCATTAGGTTAGTTAGGTTTAAGTAGTTCTAAGTTCTAGGGGACTAATGACCTTAGATGTTAAGTCCCATAGTGCTCAGAGCCATTTGAACCATTTAATATGTATTGTCAACAAAATGAGGCTACATATGGTTTACTTGAATTCTTAAACGATCTTCACTTACTGGCAAGGGAGAAAGTTTAAACTGTGGCATTATAAAAAGTGCGAATGGCATAAGCTACAATTGAACATACAAAATCTTCAAGATATTTGTCGCATCCAAAACAAAGACACTAACATAGTTCATGTGCTGCTATAGAGGGTTGTGTTCTGACACGGGCAGAAACCCCAGGAGTATCCTGAACTGTTCCTGCTGCTGTTGCTATCCGGACAACCAGATTCTCTTCTGATGCAACAGGAGTTGTGTAAACAAGGTTGCGCATGTCCAGAGGGGACATATCTGAGGATCGAGCAGGCCATGGAACAGGACCACCTCTATTAATTCACGTTTCTGGGAATCGTCGGTGAAGGAATCGACACAGACGACGACTGAAATGTGCCGGCGCCCCGTCGTGTTGGAAACACATGCGTTGTCTTGTAGGGAGCGGGACGTCTTCCAGCAATTCTGGCAATGATCTGACGAGAAAATTGCAATAGTGCCTGCCATTTAATGGCCTAGGTACCATATACGACCCAATTAAACAGTCTCCACCAACACCGACCCACACATTAACGAAGAACCGCACTTCACGAGCGCTAGTAACTGCAGCATGTGGGTTATACTCACTCCAAACATACGAATTGTGCTTGTAGAAGACTTCTTCATGCCGGAACGTTGCTTCATCGGTGAGCAACATAGAGAATGGAAATGTAGGATGCATTTCACACTGTTCCAGGTACCACTACAAAAACTGTGTTCTCGGTGGATAATCAACTGGTTCTAGGTTGTGGACACGCTGTAAGTGAAATGGACGTAACAATTGCTCTCGAAGGACTGTTCTTACATTCGCCTGATTCGTCCCCATGTTACGTGCAATTGCACGAGTTCTGATTGAAGAATCCCGCTCCATATGCTGCAAAACACCTTCCTCAGATTGCAGCATTCTTACCGTGCGACGGCGTCCCTGTCCAGGTAATCTGTTAAATGACCCGGTCTCACGTAGACCATGGTACACAGCAGCAAAGGTAGTATGATGCGGTATACGGCGATTAGGATATTGTTGATAAACCCGCTGTGCAGCTCGTCCGTTGTCGTGCGCTACGTAGCATGCACCAACCATATCAGTGTACTCACTCCAGGTGTATCGCTCCATTAGTAAACAGAGACAATGCACAGCTACACTGGTGGACAGCAGCTGCCTACAACTGAAGATCGTAATACGTCCTCTAACAACTGAAGATAGTAATACGTCCTCCACCGGTTTAAATAATCCTCACAGGATGTTCAAATGTGTGTGAAATTACGTTATCAACAAACATGGTACACATCTCCTTGAATTCTAAGGCCATCCGTGCAGTGAATGAAAGTAATTTATACAGTGCAAAGAAAGGTATGATGTTAAATCTCATTTTTATGCGTTCCATAATGACCTCCCCCCATGAACCATGGACCTTGCCGTTGGTGGGGAGGCTTGCGTGCCTCAGCGATACAGATGGCCGTACCGTAGGTGCAACCACAACGGAGGGGTATCTGTTGAGAGGCCAGACAAACGTGTGGTTCCTGAAGAGGGGCAGCAGCCTTTTCAGTAGTTGCAGGGGCAACAGCCTGGATGATTGACTGATCTGGCCTTGCAACATTGACCAAAACGGCCTTGCTGTGCTGGTACTGCGAACGGCTGAAAGCAAGGGGAAACTACAGCCGTAATTTTCCCCGAGGACATGCAGCTTTACTGTATGATTAAATGATGATGGCATCCTCTTGGGTAAAATATTCCGGAGGTAAAATAGTCCCCCATTCGGATCTCCGGGCGGGGACTACTCAGGAGGATGTCGTTATCAGGAGAAAGAAAACTGGCGTTCTACGGATCGGAGCGTGGAATGTCAGATCCCTTAATAGGGCAGGTAGGTTAGAAAATTTAAAAAGGGAAATGGATAGGTTAAAGTTAGATATAGTGGGAATTAGTGAAGTTCGGTGGCAGGAGGAACAAGACTTCTGGTCAGATGACTACAGGGTTATAAACACAAAATCAAATAGGGGTAATGCAGGAGTAGGTTTAATAATGAATAGGAAAATAGGAATGCGGGTAAGCTACTACAAACAGCATAGTGAACGCATTATTGTGGCCAAGATAGATACGAAGCCCACACCTACTACAGTAGTACAAGTTTATATGCCAACTAGCTCTGCAGAGGATGAAGAAATTGAAGAAATGTACGATGAAATAAAAGAAATTATTCAGATAGTGAAGGGAGACGAAAATTTAATAGTAATGGGTGACTGGAATTCGAGTGTAGGAAAAGGGAGAGAATGAAACATAGTAGGTGAATATGGATTGGGGCTAAGAAATGAAAGAGGAAGCCGCCTAGTAGAATTTTGCACAGAGCACAACTTAATCATAGCTAACACTTGGTTTAAGAATCATGAAAGAAGGTTGTATACGTGGAAGAACCCTGGAGATACTAAAAGGTATCAGATAGATTATATAATGGTAAGACAGAGATTTAGGAACCAGGTTTTAAGTTGTAAGACATTTCCAGGGGCAGATGTGGACTCTGACCACAATCTATTGGTTATGACCTGTAGAGTAAAACTGAAGAAACTGCAAAAATGTGGGAAATTAAGGAGATGGGACCTGGATAAACTGAAAGAACCAGAGGTTGTACAGAGTTTCAGAGAGAGCATAAGGGAACAATTGACAGGAATAGGGGAAAGAAATACAGTTGAAGAAGAATGGGTAGCTCTGAGGGATGTAGTAGTGAAGGCAGCAGAGGATAAAGTAGGTACAAAGACGAGGGCTGCTAGAAATCCTTGGGTAACAGAAGAAATATTGAATTTAATTGATGAAAGGAGAAAATATAAAAATGCAGTAAATGAAGCAGGCAAAAAGGAATACAAACGTCTCAAAAATGAGATCGACAGGAAGTGCAAAATGGCTAAACAGGGATGGCTAGAGGACAAATGTAAGGATGTAGAAGCTTATCTCACTAGGGGTAAGATAGATACTGCCTACAGGAAAATTAAAGAGACCTTTGGAGAGAAGAGAACCACGTGTATGAATATCAAGAGCTCAGATGGCAGCCCAGTTCTAAGCAAAGAAGGGAAGGCAGAAAGGTGGAAGGAGTATATAGAAGGTTTATACAAGGGCGATGTACTTGAGGACAATATTATGGAAATAGAAGAGGATGTAGATGAAGACGAAATGGGAGATACGATACTGCGTGAAGAGTTTGACAGAGCACTGAAAGACCTGAGTCGAAACAAGGCCCCCGGAGTAGACAACATTCCATTAGAACTACTGACGGCCTTGGGAGAGCCAGTCATGACAAAACTCTACCATCTGGTGAGCAAGATGTATGAGACAGGCGAAATACCCTCAGACTTCAAGAAGAATATAATAATTCCAATCCCAAAGAAAGCAGGTGCTGACAGATGTGAAAATTACCGAACTATCAGTTTAATAAGCCACGGCTGCAAAATACTAACGCGAATTCTTTACAGACGAATGGAAAAACTGGTAGATGCAGACATCGGGGAGGATCAGTTTGGATTCCGTCGAAATGTTGGAACACGTGAGGCAATACTGACCTTACGACTTATCTTAGAAGAAAGATTAAGAAAAGGCAAACCTACGTTTCTAGCATTTGTAGACTTAGAGAAAGCTTTTGACAATGTTGACTGGAATACTCTTTTTCAAATTCTAAAGGTGGCAGGGGTAAAATACAGGGAGCGAAAAGCTATTTATAATTTGTACAGAAACCAGATGGCAGTAATAAGAGTCGAGGGGCATGAAAGGGAAGCAGTGGTTGGGAAAGGAGTGAGACAGGGTTGTAGCCTCTCCCCGATGTTATTCAATCTGTATATTGAGCAAGCAGTAAAGGAAACAAAAGAAAAATTTGGAGTAGGTATTAAAATTCATGGAGACGAAGTAAAAACTTTGAGGTTCGCCGATGACATTGTAATTCTGTCAGAGACGGCAAAGGACTTGGAAGAGCAGTTGAACGGAATGGACAGTGTCTTGAAAGGAGGATATAAGATGAACATTAACAAAAGCAAAACGAGGATAATGGAATGTAGTCAAATTAAATCGGGTGATGCTGAGGGAATTAGATTAGGAAATGAGACACTTAAAGTAGTAAAGGAGTTTTGCTATTTAGGAAGTAAAATAACTGATGATGGTCGAAGTAGAGAGGATATAAAATGTAGACTGGCAATGGCAAGGAAAGCGTTTCTGAAGAAGAGAAATTTGTTAACATCGAATATAGATTTATGTATCAGGAAGTCGTTTCTGAAAGTATTTGTTTGGAGTGTAGCCATGTATGGAAGTGAAACATGGACGATAACTAGTTTGGACAAGAAGAGAATAGAAGCTTTCGAAATGTGGTGCTACAGAAGAATACTGAAGATAAGGTGGATAAATCACGTAACTAATGAGGAGGTATTGAATAGGATTGGGGAGAAGAGAAGTTTGTGGCACAACTTGACTAGAAGAAGGGATCGGTTGGTAGGACATGTTTTGAGGCACCAAGGGATCACAAATTTAGCATTGGAGGGCAGCGTGGAGGGTAAAAATCGTAGAGGGAGACCGAGAGATGAGTACACTAAGCAGATTCAGAAGGATGTAGGTTGCAGTAGGTACTGGGAGATGAAGCAGCTTGCACAGGATAGAGTAGCATGGAGAGCTGCATCAAACCAGTCTCAGGACTGAAGACAACAACAACAACAATGACATAAATTTGGACATCACTTGCAGAATGTGATTGGGTATTTAACTTGCATCTAGTGGATTCGGATTCGATTCCTAACATAGGAAAATTTTAAATTTTATGCTCTCAGCACACTGCACATATATTGCGATATTGATGCTGACATTCGCTCCGAGAAAGGTAGTATTCTTAAGCGGCAATGACTGCGGACCAAATGCATCACCATGCTTGTCGCTTCGGGGCGACAGTATCTTCCAACAGGACAACTACACATTGCACGAGGATGAAATCCCCGTACTGTGATTTGAGAAGCGTGATTGTTAATTCAAGTTCGTTTCGTGCTCACCATATTCCCCTGATCCGAGCCCAAGCGCTGGATAGGCCGTAAGGGGCCCAATGACAGGGCCTGCTTTGTTTTGCATGGCCTCCACGTTCACCCGACCTAATGCCAAGCGATTTTTTCCTTTGGGGCTTCATCAAGTGTCGTGTGTACGTGCTTCTGTTACCATCAGACCTCCCTGAACTAAGAAACCGGAGTGAAGCAGCTGTTGTTACAAACACTGAAGACACACTTATCAGCGTTTGGGATGAACTCGGCCGTAGACTTGATGTGTGTCGTGTGACAAATGGTGCTCACACTGAACATTTAGAAGGCTCTTGCTAAAACTGTTTGAGTTGATCTTTCATTTTACATATCATTTATAACTGTAATTTAATATAATAAGTATTATAAAGCCTTAAAACCCCGATATTCATTTATAAACATCCCGTATTATTGCACTGAGTGCTGAGATACACTGCGGTGATAAATGAAAAGGAAATCTTAGGAGCGCATGGGAAAAGTTCACACAAACATACACGATACAATGTATAACAATTGAGATAAAATGAATTCTGGCCATCACAGTAAGTCGAAGGCTCAGAGGTCCATCCTTATCGCTATCATTGAATTATTTTGAATAACAATACCGTGGAACACTTCCCGACAAAGAAATTTATCTGCACCACATTGCACTTGAAACTAAGCTTCGCTGGCCTGATACACCCGCAATTGCTGTTAATATTCATGAGCAAAGCAAAATTACCGAGATTCGTAAAATACTTCAAGAACACAAATGTAAACTGTATAGACACAAATCACGTGGAGTTAAGAATAAGACTTATTCAGGACTGTACTGGAATTGCACACCGCGAAAGTACCATCACATGGTGTGAACAAAGCTACAGAATCTTAAAACTGAACGAAATGAAAACCAGAAGAAATAATTACGTACATATCAGAGAAATTTACACATACATAGCAATTATAAGACAAGCCAGCCAATTGAAATTTAAACTTGTACTGGAGTAACGACCTTCCTGCACCACGTGTTATGGTTACACAAAGCAAGAACTGGAAAAATCTAGTAACTACAGAAAATATATTCGTGCCTACACTCTAAAAAATATAAGAATTAGACTACCGAAGTTGAAAATGAGCTAGCCGATCAAACACGTACATACGTTAGAATAGCTACACACTTTCACACATTAACTCACTCGCCAACGCCAAGTTCTTCTGAAGAGTACCATCTTCACTCACCAATGGTCCAGTGCCGAGTGACGAGGGCATGCTCTCCCTGCAACCAACTTCCCCCACGTAGCTGGAAGGGACAAAAAAATGGTTCACATGGCTCTGAGCACTATGAGACTTAACTTCTAAGGTCATCAGTCCCCTAGATCTTAGAACTACTTAAACCTAACCAACCTAAGGACATCACAGACATCCATGCCCGAGGCAGGATTCGAACCTGCGACCGTAGCGCTCGCGCGGTTCCAGACTGTAGCGCCTAGAACCGCTCGGCCACCCAGGCTGGCTGGAGGAGACAAGAGCGGTTCTTTCCGCCACCTGCTTAACTGCTGTCGAATGTATACCGAATGGGTACAAATCTCGTTACGTTGACTGAGAAAGCTGCGTTGGAAAGAACTGATGTTCATTCATACAAATGAAAAAGAATTTGAGAAATTTAGGAGCACAAAATGTAGGTAATGTACACAGGATTAGGTGCTTACTGGAAAAATTGATACTTTAATGTAATTGTGTACCACTGAGTGACTAAAAACTCGAAGTACTAAACTAATCTGTAAGTGACTGAGGATGACAGCACGAAATACAAGTTAAATAGTATGAAACGTACCTAACAAAGACGTTTCAGTGATCAATCCACAGCTTTACAGGCCATTTCCTCACTGACCACCAGCGTTTGAAAGCTATACTTTTGGCACATGCGTTAGAATAAAACCATCCTATTCAATGTATCGGACATAAGTTAACAGAGATTTAGCGTAAGCGGGAAGATTTTTCTGATATTACATGATAATTCACCAAATATGGTTTCTGCAATTCGTGTGCAATGCGAGTCTATAGGTTTTGTCTCACATACGCTCCAATTTTTGATAAAACGTTCCCTTTTCTCAAATGAACACACCAAAACCATAGAAGATATAGAAGAAAATTGTAGTCCACTTTCACCAAAGTGAGCAAGCTTCCACAAAACTAAGAGATTATCAACATCTGTGTACTCTGCCGAAACATGCTTTGATACAAGATGTCCATGAGATGGAACGACACATATTCCATGTTGCAAGGACTGTTAGAACAAAAAAGGACAGTAAACTAATGTAGTGTTGGGCATGGTGGAATTACCACACTTTCCCGTTCTGAGTGGAATATTATAAAACATCTCATAGACGTCCTGAAACATTTCTGCGAAGTCACTTTAGAATTATCTCTCAGCAATGCATGTATTTCTGTAATAATAACTGGGTTACCTTTGATGAACCCCGAATTGCAAGGTCGATGCGAAAATGAGGTGGAATTACCACACTTTCCCGTTCTGAGTGGAATATTATAAAACATCTCATAGACGTCCTGAAACATTTCTGCGAAGTCACTTTAGAATTATCTCTCAGCAATGCATGTATTTCTGTAATAATAACTGGGTTACCTTTGATGAACCCCGAATTGCAAGGTCGATGCGAAAATGAAGACGAGACGTGGCAAATAAACAAGAAATTCTCCTATGCTAAAGGACAGTTCGAGTGCGAACAGTACCCTGTGGATAAAGTGTTTACTGATTTTGTGAGAGTCTTTCCCCGTACTAAGAGAGGAAACCGTTAAAGCCTTGTGGTCACTGACGAGTTTTCGCGGTTTGTTTGGCTCCTTTCTGTCTAAGGAAGTACTGCACTATTACTGCCGGACACCTGACAAAATATCTCCTCCTGGGTTTTGCCCTCCTAGGGCCCTGGTGAGCAATAACGCTCAGGTGTTTGTTTCTAAGTAATTTAAACAGTTCTGTTTTCGCAATACCATTAAGCACGTCACAACACAGCATATTATCGTCAGGGGTCCTTTGCCAAAACAGGGAACCGCGATCGTAAGTCGGATTTGATTATAAACCATAATAACTCCTAAAGTAAGTGGGATGATACACTCCCTTGGCTCAATCTTGCGTTTAATTCCACGCAACATGAAATATCAAAAGCTGCTCCTTCCACCTGATGTTATTTTATCCCCTCAGTTCTCTACTACTTAAATTGTAGAATTATAATGATATTAATGATATTCTGTCCGCATCTATCACTCCTGTTAGCCTTAAAGAAAATTGGAAACAGGCCAAGAATAATATTTAATAGGCCCTTCATCGACAGAAAAAGCGCCATAACCAGGGTAGATGTCATTTTCAGGGCAAGGTAGGACGGCGTGTTCACCCCATGCCTTATCAGTCCGTGTCACATTGTTAATATTCTGGGACCGGTTAAGTTGCTGGTCAAGTACTTAGTTACAGACAAGACCCTCAAAGTCCATCTTAAGTTAAGTCACTTAGTAAACCTTCCTCCATTTCTCAGGAGGGGTGGGAGATAATTGGCTTAAGGGCGTATACTGCAATGTGGTGGCTCTAATCTTGATGGCATTGCATTCCACTGACTCCACTAACTACTTAGGCTGCCAATATCGATTCGATCGCGGAGCTAAGGTCATCGGTCGAGGTGTGTGTTTTTGGTTTGGCGGGGCCTGGATAGCATCTGGTGGGAGGGCTCATGACTGCAAGTTGTTGCTTTTGTGGGACTCCAGCTATCTGGTGCGAATCTAAATTTGCTGTGAAATGTTAAATCTTTCAGCGGCAAGCCTGGCCGGCTTGCTTAAGGACTGGCAGTGGAATTCTGTGCGAAGATCTGTGGACGTCACCTATAACCTGGTTGGTAAGTACCCGGCCTACAATGCAAGCTTAAATTTTACGGCACCTAGTCGATGGCCTGTCTGGATTGAAGACAATAACACACTGACTGGAATCCTGCAAGCCATGACTCCTTCACACCTGAATGGAGTTAATCTTGTTTCCTTATTTAGAGTATGTCATACTGTATTGGACGCACCTTTGAGTGACTAAGCACATGATCATTGGTCAGTGTTACTAATTGCAATTTGTGTTCCAGGTCATATGCCATACAAGTCTAAGGGTATTCGCTGTTATAAGTCACGATCTTTGTGGGAGGCAAAGCAATCTTGGTACTTCTTGCATCAGAAAGTGCTGATATTTTCGTTTCTGTATTTCTTTTTCTTTCTTGGGGCCTTTGTCCTGCTTCAACGTGGGGTCGGCCGTGCTGCTATAGATTTGGCAGTGTTAGTTGCAGGTGGTGGCTGGATACCCTTCCTTCCACCACTCCAAGCCCCCAGGGTTAGAAGTAGTGTACCTCCTCTGTCTGCATCTAATGTAAGCCACGCCTGCGAGTCGTGTAACACAGGCAGGACATGGGGACCAGTCCAGTATTCACCTAGCGGGATGTGAAAAACCGCCTAACAACCACATCCAGCTGGATGGCATACTGGCCCTCGTCGATAATCCGCCGGACGGATTCGATCTGGAACCGGCGCCTACCCGAGTCCAGGAAACAGCACATTAGCGTTCTTGTCTACCATGGCTGGTATTTTTTTTCGCTAAACTATATCAGTGGACTATAGTGCCATTAGTTCACATTTCTACGCCTTGGCGACTCTTGTGTGAAGCCTTATTTGCGCAGATTACTGTTCCCTTTTGATGTGTGGTGGCAAACGATGTGTTCCTGTTCCCTTGCCCTGAGCAGAGCTGTGTTTGCTCTAGGCTGTGGCGCCACTTCTGTCGTCGCACGGCGTCTGGATCGACCGACAGTCCGCCGCCCCTACCAGTCGCGTGGTGGTGGGTCAAATTAAGTACATTTGATGGTTTGATGCGTGCCATGGCAGAGCTTGAGCGGGAACCAGTAGTTGGCTCCTTTTGCTGAATTTAATGAGCTAATAAGGTTAAGGTGTATTTGCCAAGCTCAAGGTTCCTCCTCATTATAACTCAGCAACTATTCGTTCAAACCTTGCGCTCTCTTTACTACTTCTCAGTGCATTAAGTTTAAGACCTGTTTCTTATCAAATCTAAATTGTCGAACCGTACCTTGTTCTACAGTCATTAGCTAACTCTACTTGTGAAATTTGGTTGCTCATTTCTTGTTGGCTTCCTTTCAGTTGTGTGTGCTGAAGATTATTGCCTACCTTTCTGCTGGTTGTTACCAGTTGCAAATACATTTCAATTGTATGTACTACCAAATTTTAGCAACTGTATATTTATTAAAAGTCTGTTTTCATGTTGGTTTGGAATGTATATGTTTGGGATTGATATTTAATTTTTAAACTTTTCCAGTTTGTCTGTTTTGAGGGACTGTGTATTTTGTTCCTTAAGGTTTTTTCATTACAGGTTATACACTGCTATGTGGCCTTCCAACAGATACAATCAATGACTTGACTTGTGTACCTTCCTGTATTTGGATGAATGTTTTTCAATTGTGTAACAGGTAGCTAAGCTTGCAAATTTATAGTGTATTTGACAGCTGTCATTGTAATTCATTTGGTTGTTAAACATGTTTGTTAAATCTGCTTGTAGCCATGCCCAGTTAGTGTGACCTTCTCTTGTTTTGGGAACTATGTGCTTCTGATATCATGCCCTACTCTAATGGTACAAATGTAAAAATAATGTTTAATGAATTGAGCCTTTTGGGAGAATTCTGACTCCTTTTAGATTGAAATGATAAAGTTATTAAGTAGTAAAGGGTATTGCATGAAACAACTAATAACAACATGTGTGGGTCCACCTACCATGTGTTTTCCCTCATGCTATCCTAACCCTGGTTGTGAGCAATCAATTATAAACGAAGCACTGTAAATATCACATCTATGTTTAAGTAAAAGTGTAACAGCATTGGTGTTCGATAACATTACTAAATTTATCTACAGATGTATATGTAACACAAACAGGTATATTCGATATACCTGTAACAAGAAAATTAATAAGCTAATGTTTAACTCATCACCACATGAGACATGCAACACATGATTAGCAACCCTAATTTCAGTTTAGTCCATTGATAAGAAATCTTTCCAACATTGAAAACATTTCTGCTTATGAACTGACTGAAATTTACGATAGCACCAAAGCACGTTATGGCCAATACAAAGGTCATGATTGATATGTCAAAGCTGCCATTCGGTAATCGAATCTAACTTACATTTAACATTGCAAACATTGTGGACAAAAATGTTCATAAGAAGAAAACACACAAAACTATTCCTATACAGAACACAATGCGCTCTAAACTACAAACTGAAAATTATTGCAAATGATACTGTACTAATAAGCACTGAAAATGGAATATCATTTTCATATTAAAATGGAGGGTGTATCTAAATAACATTGTTGTCTTCTTTGAAGCTAACACTATCACTAAATTATCTCATAACTCAAGCAACATATTCAGAGTGAGGACAAAAGAGTCTATCAAAAATTCCAATAATACACTGATTATGAGCAAAGAACATGTATTGTACTGAACCAAAGTACATCAAAACTGCGAGCATAGCCAAAGACACATAAGCCAATGATTTCCATCCTTCCAAAAGTGGACAGTATAAACATTCAACACAATCAGTACATTACTAACCTTGGCTAAGTGAACACAACGAAAAACATACCAGCGCACACTCCGCTGCAGAGTGAAAATTTCGTTCTAGAAACAACCCCCAGGCTATGGCTAAGCTAGGTCTCAGCAATATCCTTTCTTCCAGGACTGCTAGTTCTGCAAGTTTCGTAGGAGAGCTCCTGTGAAGTTTGGAAGGTAATAGGCGACGTAGTGGCGGAATTGAAGCTGTGAGGACAGGGCGTGAGTCGTGCATGGGTAGCTCAGTTGGTAGACCACTTGCCTGCCAAATGGAAAGGTCCCAAGTTCCTCGGTCCGGCACACAATTTTAATTTGCCGGTAAGTGTCATATCAGCGCACTCTCTGCTGTAGAATGAAAATTTCATTCTAAAAACCTTATTTACTTTGGCAGGTAATATGAAAGACATATAGGTTTCACCGAATGGTAAATACATCTCAGTCAATATTACAAATCTATAGATTTATGTACTAGTGCAGAAAACTATAGAGATTATAAAACATATTGTCTTATGAAATAGAAACACATCAGTTGCTTGAACACATGAAATCATAAGTCTCTTGGAAACTGTGGTATCTTAAGGTTACCTTGAAATCAACAACAAAATTTATACCCAAGTAGATGGAGTGGCTACAGGGAATAGTGTAACTGGCGCTGTAGTGGCTATTTTCCTTAACACCCTAGATGAAAATTTTTTAGTTGTAATTGGCCTACAATGAATAAAACCATATAATATTACAGATACATGGATGATATTCTCATGATAACTGTTGGAAATCATACAGACGTCAAAGATATTAACCAATTCCTAAACAACTTACAACGCAAAACAAAATCCACTACAGAACTACGAAAATATAATTCCTTAAACTACCTACCTACATCTGACACTTAAAAAATAATAACACTATCATACATTTAATATTCATAGGAAATCTGTCACTATGTAGAATATTATAAATATCTACCTGTGTTATCCCAAATCACAGAAACTTGTATATTTCCTCTCAGTGATTAATGGCCTAATTACTGCTAGAAAAACGAATAATAAAAAACTACAGACACCTCTTTACACACTTCACAAAAGTAATTTCAGTCCCAGCATACTCACAGAACTATATGCCAAATGCATGGCACCGGCACATAACACATAATACAATGAAATACACCTGACAAAGGAAAGATAAACTATACACAAGACAAAGTGTATCTGAATATGAATTACCTATGTCAAATGCCTAACAAAATAAATGTGTTGTTGACCACAAATGTACAGCTAGACTTTTATACCAGCACCAAACTTAAAATGAAACTATCTTTGGGCATTACTAAGTTCTCAGAACATAATAAAGAAGGTATATGTAAAGTTATTTGTAATAACTGCAATAACTCCTACAATGGCCAAACGGGACGAAATTTTAATGCTAGATTTAAAGAGCACAACAGAAACAACGACAATAAGCAATTGAGCTTCATTCTTCATCTGAAAAATCAACTCCACATAGTTGATAAAACTGAATATATTGCAAATGATACACAGAATACCAAAAGGTTCCACTAAAGATAATTCTTGAATGATTATATATAGACCCAGGAGAAACTATCGACAAGGAATGCTGAATAAACATACAGTCTTCAAAAACGAATGCTACCTAAAAAACTTTACTGAAAACTAGAACACAGAAGGGGCCAAAATTGAGAAAAAATTACATGCAAATACCAAATACAGCCTACTTCGAAACCCAACCAGTGAGAAATAACATCATCGCTGACCATTTGCATATACTTTGTAAACATATGCTATCATTGTAAGAGAACTGTAAGTTTAATGTGTAAATATATTGAATGTACAAGGAGTATTACAGTTATGTAATTTTATCAACAGCTAATCACTGACAGCTACATGACAGTTTACTATCGATGTAACATAGATGCCAAGCCCACCTAGGCATAAGCGGCAATACGTAATCAACTTATTATGCAAGACGTATGTTGTTTGTTAATGATCTCACAAACACTGCATTTACTGGTAACTTCAAAATACTAGCGAAATCTAAAACTGATCTCTTGTGAAATAAAGACTCATGATTACGTTGCAGCTATTCTTCACCTCCTTTAGAATAATATCATTATATGACATGGTATAGCACCAAAACATCTATCTTCTATCATACAATCCATTTCTGAAAATATATGCTCTTATTCCTGCATTTGGTCCCAGTATGGACACAGAGGACTTAAATCCTTATTCGTTTTTCTTTTAACATTTAAAATATTTCAATCCAGCTATTAGAGACTTCTTCTTATGAACATTTTAAATACTTCAATTTTTCAGTTGCAATCGTTTTGACAATATAATATTCAGTAAACAGTTCTGCACTAACAGTTTGTGCAATGCCTCCTTTCAGAATCACTGGTATACTTGATTCTACATCAGTGAAGTGAAACTACATTTCAGTTTGGTCCAAGGAAGTGACTTATAATCCAAAATCTTCTTTCTCCATGAAACCTAATATTCATGTGCTTCTTTGCAGAGTAAATGAACATATAAACAAAACCCACTGAGAGAAATGTGATCGCTGACATGCAATTCCTTCAATGTACATTTAATCTTAAAAATAACAAAATTATTGTTTCTTGTTTTTTATCTTTGTTATGAGTAATTCATAACACTATTCGTATCTGCAAGGCAATCTTCTGCTTTACAATTTTAGGAACGCTTGATTCGAAAACATTGATTTCAATACGAACAAATGACAAAACAATTCAGATTCCTCATTACTGAAACTTGTTGCAAGGATAATGATCAATCATTTCAGAAAATAAAAAAGATTTTAAAGTGGGATATAAAAGTTTTTCAAGAGAACAAAGCAATTTCAAACATCTCGTTTTGCTGTAACCTAGCAGTTGTCCCTTACGGAAATTTACAAAATAACAGAACTCTGAATATTTGCATCCTTACACCTAATTATGAAAATGCTTGAAACTTACTGGCAGATTAAGACTCTGTGCCAGCCCTAGTCTTGGAACGTTTGCCTTTTGTGAGCAAATGCACTACTTACATGCCCGAGAGAGGCAAAGGTCCCGAATTCGAGTCTCTGTCAGCCACAGTTTTAATCTGACAGAAAATTTCATATAAGCACATATTCAGCTGTAGAGTGAAAATTTCACTGCGGAAACACTAGTAAATATTACAAACGATATTTTCTCTATCAAGTGACTGCTTACCTATGGCTGTTTGTACACTGTTGTGGCCTATATGTGCCACACAACGCACAACTCTCAGACAATTTCTACCAATATTTGCTTGTAATTTAGCAAAATCATTTTCTCTGCCACTTCTCTTTACTCCACCAAACATACTGTTCGTACTGTCAGCTGATTAGCACTCAAATTTTGATTGCAGGTAGTGATCATGGACAACCAACATCACATTTTTATATACTATGTTACAAATTTCATTTTCAATATAAAAGAGATTCATTACTTTTCTATGCATCCAAATTTCTGACTATTTAACTGATACTGGAAGAAACCTTAATTTGTGATTAATGATATCAACAGATAGACTCACAGAGCTGATATGGTCAAGATATTCATTAAAAAGTTGTTTACATAAAGGAGTCATTACATTATAAACAACAGATTCAGATTTCCTTAACTTACAACTATAATTCACATGATACAGTTTTTAACGACATTTGGTGTGCAATCGATAGAATTTTAGCTATTAATATGATGCACAGTATGGTATTCAAAAGTTCCCTCAGGTGAGCCAATGTAGCCTGTTCACTTCCTAGAGTTTACAAAATCATGCTTTAAATGCTTATCCATTCTATCCTGATAAGGATTAAAGCTTATAAAAGTAACATGTATGGTTCTGACTATCTAAAGCCTTCTTCAATGAAATGTCTTACAGCAATAAGGCTGAAGTACTAGGTCAACCCCAGAGACAATAGTATTTATGCCGTTATTATAGTTAGTCTAAAAGTTCTGTGGTCCTCAGTGTCAAGTATTTGATTTTATGGTAGCCTTTAATTAAACATGTTTTTGCTGACAATGTCTCACATTTTTAATTGCCTGTTTCGTTGAAACAACGTAAGCAGAATGTCTGAGGATGTGTGGAGCAAAGTAAACTATAAATTTTTTGGCGAAGAATTCATTAAGGTCATAAGTGCTTGCAACAACAGCAGTAGAAGTCTGTGTAAATTTGTCTGATTTGTTATGTTGAGCAGTATCAGAGTTCCCATCACGTGCAAACGAAAATGTGGCACTGCTAATTTTACAGTGAACTTCATAACAGAGCTCTGTCTTTTCAAAGGAAGGATGTTACTCTTTGAAGTAAGAAGAAAATCTACCTTTGCCTTTAAGAGTTGTAGCTTGGTTTACGCAAAAAAGCAACATAGCATATCAACTGCCAATTCTAGATTGAGCAAACTTCGTCTATCTTCATTGATCACAGAACGCGCTACAATGACAATAACAAGTTAGATATACACGTATCGCATCAATAAATGGGGAAACTACTTCGGCTCTTAATTTAGGAAGACGCTGTTAAGAAAATATGGAACCTACTCGGGTCCCAACAAAAGTTCTGGGGATTTGGCGCATACAAGCAGAAAAAGGGGAGTGTCTCGTTTTTCACGGGATGAATGGCATGTATACCGAAAACCTTCCAAAGACATCTTGAACCCATGAACCCATACGATGCAGAATGGCTACTGTATTGCGTTCCTAGGAAGGATCAATACGCTACTAAGCACGTCATCGTAATGGTTTAGCCTCCCAGTGATATACATCTTCGTAAAACATCTAATACGTATTCCAGCAAAGATAATAAAAGTGTTTTGTAAGGAACCCCTTCCGTTCATAAATTGTTATTTTGCGGTATACAAGCAACATGAAATCGATTGAAGCCTCTTCAGAGTGTGAGTCATTAACAAAAACTGTTGAAGAGACAAAAGGTATCTCCTAAGAGATCACGTTCGAAGCAGGGTATCTCTTTCTAACATCACGAAATGGTATGGCCAGCAAAATAAGAAAAACGGATTGGTGCTCATATGAATAATTGCAGTCATAAATCCCTCGCAGTACTCACAAAGGGAAAAGAAATGGGGGGGGGGGGGCGGAAATAAAAGTGGTACACAAAGAAGATTACGCCACCTTCAGAAGGCAGCGTATAATTTCTACATCTACATGACTGCCCTGCAATTCACACTTAAGTGCCTGGCGCACGGTTCAACGAACCACCTTCAGACGTTTCTTCACCGTTACACTCTCGAACAGCGGGTGAGAGAAATGAAAACACAGATCTTTCCGTACGGGCTCTGATTTCTCTTATTTATTATGACAATCATTTCTCCCTTTGTAGGATGGCATCAATAAAATATTTTCCCCTTCACAGGAGAGCATTGGCGGTTGGAATTTCGTGAAATGATCTCGTCACAACGAAAAACTTCTTTGTTTTGATGGCTGCCACCTCAACTCGCTTGTCATAACCTCAACACTCTCTCCTCTGTTTCGCGATAATGTAAAACGGACTATTTTTCTTTGCACTTCTTCTATGTCTTCCGTCAATCTTATCTAATGAGGATCACATTCTGCACATCAATACCCCAGCAGAAGTTTTTGTGCAATTAATCTTGATCTTCAGTTGACTTCACTTGACGGTAAATCTGCAATCATAGTAGGTCAGGAACAGCATACGGCATATAACGCCAGATATCACTTGTATTTTTCTCTACGACTTTCCGTCAGTTACTACGAACTATGAACTTTCTGACTGGAAATCACGAATCCTATCACACAACTGAGACGACACTATATAATCAGCCAGCTGTGGTGGCCGAGCGGTTCTAGGCGCTTCAGTCCGGAACCGCGCGACTGTTACGGTCGCAGGTTCGAATCGTGCCTCGGGCATGGATGTGTGTGATGTTCTTAGGTTAGTTAGGTTTAAGTAGTTCTAAGTTCCAGTGTACTGATGACCTCAGGTGTTAAGTCCCAAAGTGCTCAGAGCCATTTGAACTACATAATCACGCAATTTGATTTGAAGTATCTTTTCAAAGAATGGTGTCAAAAAGCTTTTGCAAATATAGAGATATGGAATCAGTCTGAGCTTCCATGCTAATAGCACTCATTATTCCCGGCGAATAAAGAGCTACTTGCGTTTCACGACATTTTCTGAATCCGTGCTGTTTATGTGTCAACAGACTGTTTCAAGGTACAGTAATTAGTAATGTTCGAACACAATAAATGTGCGAAAATTCTGCTGCAGAACGATGTCAGTGATACGTGTCTGTAACTCATCAACCCGTAATTGTTTCCTTCCTTGAGTATTAGAGTGCCTTGTGCAACTTTCCAGGCTTTAGGTACAGATCCTTTTAGACGCAACTGATCTCGCGTCAGTATCCCGTGCCAAGTTCGAAAGTGGATTATTGAGGGATCGTATGTAACCCAGGTTATCATATAAAATCAGGCCACACTAGTCCATCTCATAAGAAATAAGCTATGTTACAGAATCGACTTGTTCCCATGCCTTCTCCCTTACAAAAATTCCCGAGTACGGCTGGTTTGAAACCACTTTTTCACAAACATGCGACTTCTGCACCTACATCTACATCCATACTCCGCAAGCCACCTGATGGTGTGTGGCGGAGGATACCCTGAGTACCTCTATCAGTTCTCCCTTCTATTCCAGTCTCGTATTGTTCGTGGAAAGAAGGATTGTCGGTATGCTTCTGTGTGGGCTCTAATCTCTCAGATTTTATCCTCATGGTCTCTTCGCGAGATATACGTAGGAGGGAGCAATATACTGCTTGACTCTTCGGTGAAGGTATGTTCTCGAAACTTTAACAAAAGCCCGTACCGAGCTACTGAGCGTCTCTTCAGCAGAGTCTTCCACTGAAGTTTATCTATCATCTCCGTAACGCTATCGCGATTACTAAATTGTCCTGTAACGAAGCGCGCAGCTCTCCGTTGGATCTTCTCTATCTCTTCTATCAACCCTACCTGGTAGGGATCCCACACAGCTGAGCAGTGTTCAAGCGTACTATAACCTACTTCCTTTGTTGTCGGATTGCGTTTCCATAGGATTCTTCCAATGAATTACAGTCTGGCATCTGCTTTACCCACGATCAACTTTATATGATCATTCCATTTTAAATCACTCCTAATGCGTACTCCCTGATAATTTATGGAATTAACTGCTTCCCGTTGCTGACCTGCTATTATGTAGCTAAATGATAAGGGATCTATCTTTCTATGTAATCGCAGCACATTACACTTGCCTACATTGAGATTCAATTGCCTTTCCGTGCACCTTGCGTCAATTCGCTGCGGATCACCCTGCATTTCAGTACAATTTTCCATTGTTACAACCTCTCGATACACCACAGCATCATCTGCAAAAAGCCTCAGTGAACTTCCGATGTCATCCACAATCTCATTTATGTATATTGTGAATAGCAACGGTCCTATGACAATCCCCTGCGGCACACCTGAAATCACTCTTACTTCGGAAGACTACTCTCCATTGGGAATGACATGCTGCGATCTGTTATCTAGGAACTCTTCAATCCATTCACATAATTGGTCTGATGGTCCATATACTCTTACTTTGTTCATTAACCGATTATGATTTATGATTTCGCGCCCCCCTCCCCCCTCGCTAGCAACCTCCTCCTCATTCCACTCTTGTCCTTCCTTTTCCTTCGCATAGTTTCACCAATGTCAGTTCTTGCTACTAGTTGCGATACACACTGTATAGAAATCTTGTTCTTGGGTGTCCCAGGTGAACCTCTCAGCTCGGCGTTCTAAGCGGTGGCTTGTGCCGCTTGGATCTTAAATCAACCTTGAACACCACTACACTTTACGTGTAGCTACTGCTAGGAAGATACAGGGTGACAATTATTGAACTACGTGAAACAAAATCGTCATAACTTCCGAACGGCTTACGTTACGACGTTCACACTGCACTGTTGGCCGTGGGGCGTGATGGGAATTAGAATGCTCATTATGGTTTGGTTTTGCGACGAAGCCGACCTTGATTTGGATGGGTACGTCAGTAAGCAAAGTTGGCGCACTTGGGGGAATGAGAATCCGCATTTTGCAATCAAGAGGTCTCTTAACCCTCAACGGGTGACTGTAATGTGCAACGTCCAGTCATGCAATAGTCGGTGCGATATTCAATGATGGCACAGTGACTACGGAACGGTATGTGAAAGTTTTGGAAGATTGTTTCATCCCTATACTTCAAAGTGACCGTGATTTCGGGCAAGATGTGGTCCATGCAAGACGGAGCTCGACCACATCGAAGCAGAAAAATGTTTAATGTTCAGGAGGAGCTCTCTGGGGACCACCTTGTAACTCTATGGTACCCAGAGACCACTAGCATGGGTCTCCATTGGGCTCCATTGGCCTCCATACACATAAGACTTCTTTTTCTTGGGCTGTATTAAAGACAAGGTGTGAAACAATGACCCCAAACCCATTGCTGAGCTGGAAACAGCCATTCAGTATAATCAAAATATCCACGGGTGTACTGCCGGTCTACAGTGTCCAACGGGGACCATATTTCGGCGATCATACATGTCGCCATCATCAGGTGAACTGACGGACTGAGCTCCTGTGAACGTGCCGGAACGGAGATCAGTACGCTATGGCTGCTCAGAGGGAACTGGGTTCGGTCGCAGTGGCCGCCGATTTAAATATCCTCCGCCCGCGGCGCTCTCCCTCAGCTGTCCGCGCCCCGCGCCACGGTCGCGCGGTGGAACAGATTGCGACGGCGTCTGAGATGATGTCGGTGTGATGGCTCTGCCCGCCGTGTAGTCTTGTACATTTTCATATACCTCAATAACTGCCACCTGTAGGTTGTCTAAAGGGACTGGTAAAAAAAAAGAAAGAAGTAGAGAGACAGAAGAAAAGAAAGAGAAGTTACAGACGTAACTAAATTTAGTTCTTATCTCAATGCAGTTTCCCAGAGCACGATGCACAAATAGTGCTGCTGTACCCTACAAATAGAGCAGTCCTTTGATCCAGTACACTAAGCATGTTGTACTACCCCACAGCAGACGTCCTTAGATAATTAACCTCTATCGGTACATAGATGCCCAGTGAAGTCTGTAAACTATCATTCGTTATGGAATAAGTTTTTATTAACGATGAAATATGGCCCTACAAATTTCGAAAGGCTTGCGGATTGATAGGGATATTTTAATTTTGTGATCGGGTGAGATACTCAAAGTTATCCTAAGTTCTATTGTTTATTATAAATCCCCACACAAAACTTTTGTATCCCGCCTGGTAGGCGGCTCGTGGGTCTGCTACTGTAAACTGAAGGGTAGACCGAATGTAGGAAGCTAGGAGGAGCAGGCGAGGTAGAACACTTGGTACTGCAATTACAAGTGGTTTTACTATGTACTTAATTTTTGCTGACATGGGCACGTAGGTGGGAAGCTGTGCATCAAGATACAAAGTTACAAGTAGTGGCTCACCTACTATGAAATAGAAACAGTGTTGCTTGGTCGTCTGCTCGGCATCAAATGGGCTGAATCTGGAACGACGCTCGTAGAGCTGCACAGCGCCGGCTAGAGGGCAATGTCGTTTGTGTCGGTGTCATAGTGCCAAGCTACGAACTTTCACCTAGCTATCGATACCACAAAAACAAGTCCAGTAGGTATACTAAAGTATCAAACGAACAAGTTTCACAACGTCATATTCACTGACACAGTGCTAGAAGAGTGTGAAACAGTTACAAGTAAGTGAGGTTGTCGAAGATTCAACACAAGAATCCGATAGGTAAGTCACTGCTTTTAGCACACAGATCCGTTTCAGCATTCTGACGAAAGTGATTGCCACAATTTGAGTTCGTAAAATTGTGCATTCCGGATCTGTAATGCCTAATGAGTACGTTGCGACCTATACATAACACACCGACTGCAGGTCTTACGATATTTTTAATCAGCGTCGCTGTGTTGTCCGCCAGTGCTGCTGTTGACAGCCACTGTTTAGGATAAAGCTTGTGAATCCCAAAAAGTCACCTAATGCAAACGTTATATCATGCTCCAGTTGGAGCTGCGAAGTAAGATGACTACTTCTCACACCAAGTTCTGTGTGAAGTAATCGAAGTGATTCTCTTACTACAGCGGATGAAGTCGTAGTTCCTCTTGTTTTCCCTCGTAACATTCACTCCTTCGAAAGCCAGTCCTTGCTTCCCATGACCAGTCATCCTATGTTGTTGTTGTTGTGGTCTTCAGTCCTGACACTGGTTTGATGCAGCTCTTCACGCTACTCAATCCTGTGCAAGCTGCTTCATCTCCCAGTAGCTACTGCAACATACATCCTTCTAAATCTGCTTGGTGTATTCATCTCTTGGTCTCCCTCTACGATTTTTACCCTGTACGCTGCCGTCCAATACTAAATTGGTGATCCCTTTATGCCTCAGAACATGTCCTAACAATCGAACCCTTCTTCTAGTCAAGTTGTGCCACAAACTCCTCTTCTCCCCAATCCTATTCAATACCTCCTCATTAGTTATGTGATTTACCCATCTAATCTTCAGCATTCTTCTGTAGCACCACATTTCAAAAGCTTCTATTCTCTTCTTGTCTAAACTATTTATCGTCCATATTTCACTTCCATACATGGCTAAACTCCATAAAAATACTTTCAGAAACGACTTCCTGACACTTAAATCTATACTGGATGTTAACAAATTTCTCTTCTTCAGGAACGCTTTTCTTGCCATTGCCAGTCTACATTTTATACTTCTCTACTTAGACCATCATCAGTTATTTTGCTCACCAAATAGCAAAACTCCTTTACTACTTTAAATGTCTCATTTCCTAATCTAATACCCTCAGCATCACCCGACTTAATTCTTCTACATTCCATTATCCTCGTTTTGCTTTTGTTGATGTTCATCTTATATCCTCCTTTCAAGACACTGTCCATTCCGTTCAACTGCTCTTCCAAGTCCTTTGCTGTCTCTGACAGAATTACGATGTCATCGGCGAACCTCAAAGACTTTATTTCTTCTCCATGGATCTTAATACCTACTCCGAATATTTCTTTTGTTTCCTTCATTGCTTGCTCAATATACAGATTGAATAACATCGGCGATAGGCTACAACCCTGTCTCACTCCCTTCTTAACCAATGCTTCCCTTTCATGCGCCTTGACTCTTATAACTGTCATTTGGTTTCTATACAAATTGTAAATAGCCTTTCGCTCCCTTTATTTTACCCCTGCTACCTTCAGAATTTGAAAGACAGTATTTAAGTCAAAATTGTCAAAAGCTCTCTCTAAGTTTACAAATGCTAGAAACGTAGGTTTGCCTATCCTTAATCTCTAGGTTCTATGATAAGTCGTAGGGTCAGTATTGCCTCACGTGTTCCAATATAAAGAATCTAAACTGATCTTCCCCCAGGTCGGCTTCTACTTGTTTTTCCATTCGTCTGTAAAGAATTCGCGTTATTATTGTACAGCCGTGACTTATTAAACTAAGAGTTCGATAATTTTCATATCTGTTAACACCTGCTTTCTTTGGGATTGGAATTGTTATATTCTTCTTGAAGTCTGAGGGTATTTCGCTAGTCTCATACATCTTGCTCACCAGATCGAGGAGTTTTGTCAGGACTGGCTCTCCCAAGGCCGTCAGCAATTCTAATGGAATGTTATCTACTCCGGGGGTCTTGTTTCGACTCAGGTCTTTCAGTGCTCAGTCAAACTCTTCGCGCAGTATCAAATCTCCCATTTCATCTTCATCTACATCCTCTTCCATTTCCTTAATATTGTCCTCAAGTACATCGCCCTTGTATATACCCTCTATATACTCCTTCCACCTTTCTGCTTTCCCTTCTTTGCTTAGAACTGGATTTCCATCTGAGCTCTTGATATTCATACAAGTGGCTCTCTTTACTCCAAAAGGCCTCTTTAATTTTCCTGTAGGCAGTATCTATCTTGCTCCTAGACATTTGTCCTCTAGCCATCCCTACTTAGCCATTTTGCACTTACTGTCGATCTCGTTTTTGAGACGTTTGTATTCCTTTTTGCCTGCTTCATTTACTGTATTTTAAATTTTCTCCTTTCATCAATTAAATTCAATATTTCTTCTGTTACCCAAGGATTACTACTAGCCCTCGTCTTTTTACCTACCTGATCCTCTGCTGCCTTCACTGCTTCATGCCTCAGAGCTACCCATTCTTCTTCTGCTGTATTTCTTTCCCACATTCCTGTCAATTGTTCCCTTATGCTCTCCCTGAAACTCTGTACAACCTCTGGTTTAGTCAGTTTATCCAGGTCCCATCTCCTTAAATTCCCACCATTTTGCAATTTCTTCAGTTTTAACCTAGAGTTCATAACCAATAGTTTGTGGTCAGAGTCCACATCTGCCCCTGGAAATGTCTTACAATTTAAAATCTGGTTCCTAAATCTCTGTATAACCATTATATAATCTATCTGAAATCTTTTAGTATCTCCAGGGTTCTTCCATGTATACAACCTTCTTTTATGATTCTTGAACCAAGTGTTAGCTATGATTAAGATGTGCTCTGTGCAAAATTGTACCAGACGGCTTCCTCTTTCATTTCGTACCTCCAATCCATACTCACCTACTACGTTTCCTTCTCTCCCTTTTCCTACTACTGAATTCCAGTCACCCATGACTATTAAATTTTCGTCTCCCTTCACTATCTGAATAATTTCTTTTATTTCATCATACATTTCTTCAATTTCGGCACGTGTAAATTCTTCTGGAGTGTCCTCCCACTTTTCAATAATTTTTCGAACTATTACGTCAGACGAGGCTGAGAAATCAAATTCGCGCATTTTCGCTCCAGGAGGCCTACAGCTAAAGAAAGGGATGTGTTTCGGCTCTGTCCTGTGAGTGCCTCAAAGGATCACGTTAGTGTGTTGTTTCCTACGACACTCCTGAGAATCCTATCTGCTTTATATGTATAAGGGGCAGGCTATAGGTATTTTTGGGAAGAGAAAGTTTCAGTCTCACACCATGGCTATCGTGTTCTACCAAGAGCGTAGTGCCATAAATACTTGTAGGTTTCCAGAGCCTGCATAGTGTCCACCGCTATATTGTTCCCCTATCGGCAGATTGGCGCCATTTCTCTGCGTTCTCCTCCCGACGATCGTTATTGCCCACATTCCAGGACCAAATACGTTTCATTAACGTATCATCGAGTATGGTAACCAACAAAAGACAAAAACGCTGACAATATATTTAATACCAACGGTAGACCTTTCTGATGGTAATATCTATCGAAAGCAAGAAATGCCATACATTTGCGACAGCATGTGTGAAGTGCTACCTACCGGCATTCCGGCATTCCGTGAAACTTTTGTAATAAGGTTTGCAGCTTCTATAACCTGCCTGTCTCTGGTGCAATTATAGTGCTGATCTGCCGAGAATCGAGTACAAGGTAGACTAAGAGATCCTTCTTTACTACCACACGCAAGGGCGTGTTTTAAGGTGATGTTCCTTCGTTCAGCATCTTGTTTGCTTGTTCACAAACCTTCTTTATATTTACAACTGGTGTTGCATTTGGTGTTGCCAAAACTTTTGATTGTTACTGACTATGAATTTGTATTGCAAAATTCTTATTGCATCTGTCTTGGGCTAGAATATCCCCACACTACCCCACACTGCACAGTACAACTCTTGCTTGTGAGGTGGACGAGCTGTTCTAGGTGCTGCAGGCTGGAACCACGCGACCGCTGCGGTCGCAGGTTCGAATCCTGCCTCGGGCATGGATGTGTGTGATGTCTTATGGTTACTTACGTTTAAGTAGTTCTAAGTCTAGGGGACTGATGACCTCAGAAGGTAAGTCCAATAGAGCTCACAGCCATTTGAGCCATCTTGCTTGTCTTTATCCTGGACGGCATGCTTTCCCTCCAATAATTCCTTAATCTTCTGATCAGTCTCTCGCCTGATCTGTGTCCCCTCTTGTTGGAATCACTGCAGCTGGTTCAGATAAAATTCTTCGTTCGATTCTACCTTCGTTTCTGGTTCTACGAGCAACTGTGCTCTAATAGCTTGTTTCTAAAAATTTATTAGCACTTCTGTCAATCTTTAAAGCGTCCCATGTCTAATGTGGTCACATATTTCGTCAAGAATTCTACGCCGAATATTAATTATGTGGCAAGTTTATGAAGAATCATGAAATTACAGACACTCTAGTCCAAGTCCCTATCTTTTAAATTCTGTTCTAGTCTGCCTGTTTACTACCGTGTATCTTCCTATAATTGCTCCCTTTATTCATGTCTTTTTTTAAACAGAGCACATACCGCCGAGACTCATTCCCACTGCCGGCCGGTGTGGCCGAGCGATTCTAGGAGCTTCAGCCTGAAACCGGGCGACCGCTACGGTTGCAGGTTCGAATCCTACCTCGGGCATGGTTGTGCGTGATGCCCTTAGGTTAGTTAGGTTTAAATAGTTCTCAGTTCTAGGGGACTGATGACCTCAAATATTAAGTCCCATAGTGCTCAGAGCCATTTCAACCGTCTGAACTCTTTCCTACATCTTCCAAATGAGAAATCGGAAATCGCGGAGAATTCACTGCCGCTATCAAAAATTCCTTTCAGTTCTACTTCCCCACACTTATATTTACCACTTTCTGTAGCCCCTGACTGCATAACGCTTCTTTTCCATCCGACTTGTCTTCGCCCTTGAGTAACTGTACGCTGTTTATCACTTTTGTTTTCACCCTATGTTCGTTTGATATTTTCGTGGGTTCAGTTCTTAAATCGCAATTTACTACTTTCCCCTCTGTCTTCTGTTCTGACACAGGTTTTTCACGACCTTTGGGTCAGCGCGTGCTCCAGAACTCCCCTCATGATACTCAAAATATTCTTTCCAAAGTCCTCAATACGATTCTTCGCTTGAGTTTTGTTCATCGACTGGAATCGACTCCCAGACTTCGTCGTCCTCTCTTCCCTTTTCCTCCTTCTCTAAAGCATAAAAAATGGTTCAAATGGCTCTGAGCACTATGTGACTTAACTTCTGAGGTCATCAGTCGCCTAGAACGTAGAACTAATTAAACCTAACTAACCTAAGCACATCACACACATCCATGCCCGAGGCTCGAATCAAACCTGCGACTGCAGCGGTCGCTCGGCTCCAGACTGTAGCGCCTAGAACCGCACGGCCACTCCGGCCGTTTCTAAAGCATAGATTAACGTATAAATACTTGTTCTGTTATCTTCATTATTATTTACAACTGGCTCCTATTACTGCCATCGCCATCATACAGAGCATCACTCCCGTCAGTTTCGTCTCTCCTTTCTGCTCCCTCTCTGACATATTTTCAGAATCTGCAACATCATGCTGTTCTGCACTGAGTTCTTCTGCATTTCTCACTGTTCATTCTGGTTTGCTACGTGTCCGCTGTCGCGTGCATCTGGCGGCCTGATCTCAGTGATTTCCGAGTGCTGCAACCTTTCATTAGGTTGTGGCTATGTTGGTACAAACTGTAGGCGACTGTTCGCTTGCGCCTGTGTTTGGCGGGAACATCTAGAACCGACGCCTATATTTGGTGGTCTGTTCTTGTTGTTTCTTCTGTTATTCTCCCACTGTGTCGGCCCACGAAACTTGTTAGATTTGTTCCTATTGTTTCCCGCTCTCCTTCTTCTATTCTGTGCTCGATTCACGTTGAAAGCGAGCTCCAACTGTAGTAATATATTTTTTAATGTTATGTTTCCGTCACACCTGCTAGGCAATACTTGGTGATACCTGATAGGCAATTTCACGTAGCAGAATTGTATGATTTGGCTCGCAGTATATGGCGTATCCAGGCGCCAGTTACTGGGTAAAAGACGGCCAAATTACTTTACCGCTCTCCTCTATGCTGGTGACTTTCTCCTTGTGCATCGAAGTTTCTTCCTTGACGCACTCGAGTTCTCTTCGGCCAATATATCGCAGGGAAAGCAACTTTAAACTCCTGATATGAGCTTCGCGTTTGTGCGATCTCACTCATTCGGACTGCCGGATTTCCTTCTAAATCTGCGCAGAAGACGCCTGTCTAGCTTGTGTTGCAAATGACATGATATCCACACCTTGAGATGAATAGATTTGCCATTGTCCATATATGTTTGAAAGTTCCCAATGGAAAGGAAGTGTTGAAATCAAATTCTTCTTCCTCCCGAGCGTACATCATGTCACCTGCTTGGGGTTTTTCTGTATCATGCAACAGGTGCCCCGTTTGCTTGTGACTCACTACTTTATGTCTGATGCACGCGTCTTCATGAGTGGAGTGCAATTGTTTCATGCGTTGTCATCCGTCTCCAAACATGAATGGCACGATCAGCCCACGAAAACCATTCTCGTTACTAATTCTTCTTTCCTGTGCTGCACTCAAGTGGACCAATAATTGATTTTCCTCATTTTCCCTGGCTGACGTAATATTCTAATTCCAAGGATACTTACATCTCTTCTGTATCTCTCGTGGTACTAATTTCTCCTTGCGGTTCTAACAGTACTGTGGCTTCATCTAATTTTGTGATAATATCAGCAATAATATTGTCCAGATTTTCCGATTTTCTTGCTCTTTCTCTCTCCTGCTTACTTTGTTCAATTCATTTTCTAGAACTAGAACCTATTCTACCCGCGCATTTGTTCCTTACTGTGCGTTCCGTACGTCTTCTGCCAACAGTTTAGCTGAGTGCGTTACCTTCTTGCGTCCCATAGCACCTCTCTCTGCTTCTGTCGCTAATATTTTTACATCCTTCAATTTTTCACTCATAACGATTGCAGAAAATGTATAGAAGTATAGCACGAACAAGTTTAACTAAGGTTGGCAGACATTCAAGACAAGAAACCGATAGGTAGATTACTAAATTATTAGCACACGTCCGTTTCCACGATCTCACGACAGTGATTTCCAAATTTGAGTTCATAAAATAATACATCCAAGAAGGGAGTCTCCCTTCTAATCACAAACAATTACGTTTATTGAGTGCATTGCGGCCTTATACATGCCAAAGCTAATTGCAGGTCTTACCATTTTTTAATACCATTGTTGTCTTTTCCGCTAGTGCTGCTGACGGCAGCCATTGTGTCAGATGATGCCTCTGAGATGATGCCTCTGAATACCACAAAGCCACCTAACGCAAACTTTGCATCATGTTCCAGTTGGTGCTGCAACGTGAGATGACTGCTTCTCACACCAAATTCTGTGAGGAGAATTGGAAGTGATTCTATCACTAGCAGCAGACGAAGTCTTCTTAGCTCCCCCTCCCTCGAACCTATTTCACTGCTTAGAGGGCCAACCAAACCCTCTTTTGAGCGGACATCCTAGAGCACCCTACCACTTCCCAATAATTTTCCAAAACTAATACGTCAGACCAGGATGGCCAATGAAATTCTCGCATTTTAGTGCATACAGGCATACAGCTAAGGAGAGGGACGTATTTTGGCTCTGTCCTGTCGGTGCCTCAAAGGAGTGCATTACCACGTTGTTTCCTACGATCCTCCCAATATTGCTATCTGCTTCATATGTATGAGGGGCCAGCAACATGACCCTCTGGGACGAGAATGTTGCAGACTCATCACACCTCGGCTCTCTAGTTCTGCTGAGAGCTTACAGACACAAATACCTGTAGCTTACACAAAGCCTGCATAGTGTCCACCGATAAATTGCTCACCTGTAGGTAGACAGGCGCCGTTTTCTATGCGTTTTCCACGCAAGACTCATTGTTGCCCATCTTCCTGGTTCTTTAATGTGCTTTACAACGCACTAATCGCGGAAAAACACTTTACGAACTTGGGAGCAGCATCTCGTGTAGAATTCCAACAATTCTGCCTCCGTCCGAGCTGAAGCGTGAAGCGGGGCTACTCACTGTCCACACAGTGTTGGCTCGTGACGGGAGTCCCACGTCCCTTCCAGCGGACACAACAGTCTTTGACGAATGCTGTCCTTCCTGGCTTCGACGTCATCTTTTAGAGGCTGCGTTAAGTTAATGGTGCCCTTTGGCTCTCTCTGATCTGCTTCCTGTCTGTGGAATTGCCAGCCCACCCAAACGTAATTCTCAAGAAATAGAATGCTCTCAAGTACTTCATGTATTGGCTATCACTATCGGATTATCTCTAAGAAAAATAAAAGGATACGTCAATATTCAAATCAAATTAATTCGATGTACATAATATTCTATCTAATTTTCGTATCAGATATCATTAATGTGAAAGTCGATGAATTTGTCAGTTTCTCCGTCTATCAAGATCTCATCAAATGTACTTAATTAGTGCATCCTTTAATACCTTCTTCTTCCTGTACAATATTTACCCCCGTCACTCTCTTCCACTAGTAATGAATTATTTCCCGTTGACTCAGGATGTTCCCTATCAGTCTATCCCTTCTTTAGTTAACTTGAGCATAAATTTCTTTTTTCCCTAGTTCAATTCAGTACCTCCACATCAGGAACTCGATGTATTCATTTAAAATTCAGCATTTTTCTGTGACTTTAAATTTAAAAATATTTATTTTCACCTCGATTTGCCTGTTTATTGTCCACGTTTCACTTCCACATCACGGTATGTTCCAGCGAAATAATTTCTGGGAATTCCTCCTAAAACTTATATTTAATTGCCATGTTAACAAAATTTAATTTTTGAGCAAAGATTATTTTGTCTTTGACATTCTGCAATTTATATCGATTTTACTTCGGCCGTCGACATCTATTGAGCACTATAAATAGCAGAAATCGTCCACTAGTAGTAGCTTCTCACTTGGTAATCTATTTCACCAGCATCACCTAATGTAGTTCAGCTACACTGTGTTATCATTGTGTTACTTTCATTGATATTCGTTTTAACGCCTGTTTACAAACACTGTCCATTATGTTCATCTGATTCCCACTCCCAATGCTAGATTATAATGTCATGGTAAAATCTTAAAGTTGTCACTTCTTTTATTTAAATCATAATTCATTCCTCAATTTTTCTTTACTTTCCTATGCTGTTTGCTCAGGGTCAAAGTGACGTGCCCCGGTATCTGATAAACACGAGGACTGTCGTTGGAAATGAAGTATGTCAAGTCCATCTCGAGATATGTCTACATGTCTTGAGCCTTCTAAAGCTGTGTCCCTCTCACTGTAGAAGATGATGCTCAGTCGTGTGTTTACTGATGACGTGATGTTGTAACTGTGAGACTAGTAGGATATTTTGATACTACCTTTCAGTAAAAATCAACTAAACTCACTTTAAAAAGTAATGCTACTTAATATATGATGTACTTTAACACACAGAGCTGTCATGTTTGTGCACGTGGTATTACGAACCATGCGGTGTGTAACACTAGTGAGCCACGATAACGACCAACACTATTATTCAGATCCACAGTTGCACTCAGCTCCAGCCTTTATCTAACAGTCGATTCATCTTTTGGATCACTACAGCCATTACACACACATACGACCGGTCACGTTAGCTGTCTCCACCGACCATTTTATAATAAAGAAATATTTGTCAACAACTGGCGAGAGCCGTAACTGACACGACCTTGGCCATCATCCCCAAAACTACAACTTCCAGTAATGACATCGGATTTTCTGCTCCAACCTTTCAGCCAGTCCGGGGCCAGCAGATTCCTTGCTGAAAAATACCGGTCGGCTTTTGTCAGCCAACAGAAAGCCACAGTGCTCTCCCCCGGTGCTCTGTCACCATAACGCGAAAACCACGTAAAATGCTTCCCCAACAGTCGGGCTCGCTACATATTGCACAATACTATACTTTAATGGACACTCAATTTCCACGAGTATAAATAAACTAAGGTAGCAAAATTCATGAGATACCTCCCAATATCATGTCGGACCTCCTTTTGCTCGGCGTAGTGCAGCACCTCGAGTGGCATGGACTCAAGTCGCTGGAAGTCCCCTGCAGAATTATTGAGCCATTATGTCTCTATAGCCGTCCATAACTGTGAAGGTCTGGCCAGTGCAGGATTTAGTGCACAAACTGACCTCTAGACTATGTTTCGTAAATGTTCGATAGATTCATGCCGGGAGATCTGGGTGCCCAAACCACTCGCTCCAATTGTCCAGAAGGTTCTTCAGATCTTCTCTGCCTCGTGATGGTTCAAATGGTTCAAATGGCTCTGAGGACTAAGGGACTTAACTTCTGAGGTCATCAGTCCACTAGAACATAGAACTACTTAAACCTAACCAACCTAAGGACATCACACACACCCATGCCCGAGGCAGGATTCGAACCTGCGACCGTAGCGGTTGCGCGGTTCCAGACTGTAGCGCCTAGAACTGCTCGGCCACCCAGGCCGGCTCCTCGTGATGACTGGGTGTTGTGTGGTGTCCTTAGGTTAGTTAGGTTAAGTAGTTCTAAATTCTAGGGGTCTGATGAACATAGATGTTAAGTTCCATAGTGCTCAGAGCCATTTGAACCATTTTTCTTCAGATCTGTCGTAAACAATTGTTTCCCAGTGAAATGGCACATTATCATCCATAAAAATTCCATCGTTGCTTAGGAAGATGACGTCCATGAACGGCTGCTATTGGTCTCTCGGTAGCATAACATCCAAAGAATCCGGCACATGCCATGTAAACACAGACCGCACCGTTATAGAGGCACCACCAGCTTCCAAAATGCCTTGTTCACGATTTGGGTGGGGTCGGCGCCACACTCGAACCGTACCATCATCTCTTAGTGTTGTGTACATAGTTCGGCGTAGTCAGCGCGTAAACAACTTTCCCAATAGAGCGCGCCCCGCTAAGCACAACAGCTCAGGCGCAGCGCTCGTCCGTCTCCGCACTACGAGATGGCGCTATCTTAGAGACGGACCAAATTCTGCTTCCACCGATCCGCGTATTAATATGTCACGCAGCCAATGAGGTTGCTGCTAACGTAGAACCTTTTCTCCTACTGGATCACACTTGCGCAGTGATACCTGAACGCGCGAGGTATTATAACGAGTGTACAGACCTCCGATTAATCTGTCTGTATCAGTCTGCATTAGTCTGCGTTAGTCTGCATTAGTCTGTACCAGTCAATAGTCAAGTTTTAGTCTGCACCTAGTAAGATTATCATATTTCTGTACATAGCTATGAAGAGAAATGTTTAGATACTTTGTCAAGTATCAGAGACATGTGAGAATAAGATTAACGTACCAAGACCAAAGGAACTTCAGATTGTCAACTGTAAATAGCATCCAGAATCAAGTTAAGTAAAGTTTATGATGGTTATTATTCTAATAAATGTGTGTGAAAATTAATCAAGTTCTGTTTAAAGTTGGTCATCGTTAAACTGCTACTCTAAGCGTCTGACCTAACGGCAGAAGATAAACACGCCACGATAAGACCATGAGACATATTGCTGACACTCGCCTACTTCGTTAGAGCGACAAGTCAAATAATCTGATGGTGTGTGTTCCGAAGGTCTTACAGTACGCATACCACACTTAGCAACTGAAATCGGAACTCATGTGACGACGCCGCGATTTTCCAGCAATCTAGGAAGCAAGTGATATGATCACCAGAGAGGTTGTGCAGGCGCTGTAGTGCTGTTATGAAAGGCATTCGCCTCGATGGTCTACCGCCATACCTCATTTAGGCCAAATTCCATCGTCTTGTCCTAACGTATACTTTCGGCGCACGTCAAACATTTATTTCCGCGGTTATTTCATGCAGTGTTGCTTGTCTGTTAACACAGACAACTCTCCGCAAATGCCGCTGCTCTCGGGGTCGGTAAGTGAGGGCCGTCGGTCACTGTGTAGTTAGTGGGCAGAAGGTAGTGCCTGAAATTTAGTATTCCCGGCACACTCTTAACACTGTGAATCTTGGAATTTTGAATTCCCTAACGATTTTCGAAATGGGATATGGCATGCGTCGAACTCCAACTACCATTCAAAGTTCGAACTCGTGAATCACCTGAATACAAATGACAGCTCCAGCAATGAACTGCCCTTTTGCACCACGCGTACACGATACCACCGCCATCTGTGTACGTGCATTCGCTGTTCCACGACTTTTGTCACCACAGTGTAAATACACAGATGAAATGACATGGAGAACAGACCATCATTTTGTCATACACATTGCTCAATTACTACCATTATTTTACACAATTCGTTTCTTAGTTGCCTAATGGTTTAATTCAGTGCATATTATAGATACCCTCCGTCCCTGCCTCTTGTGTATTTCACAACTGCTAAGTTTAGAATTTCAACATTTCGGAAGCCCTTTTCAAAATCTGCAACCGTTTAATTTTCTTCATCTTATTAAACAACTTGACGGGCAATTTTGCCGCGCGCGTTCTTAGCCAGTCTGATTCTTTCCGAGGAAGTCATTCAGCCGTCCTTTTGAAGATAATGTGTGACAGTATTTTCCGACCATGACTTTTTAAACTGGATCCCGGTAATGTCACACCTGGCAGCAATTGTCTTCTTTGTAACTGGCTGTACTACATTCTTCTTGTGGTATAAGTGTTTCGGCTGTGTCACACATACTGTGTACTCGCAGCAACAAGAGAAGATTTTCAATCATATGAGTATAAACTGAACGTAGATGTGACAAATATTCGTGCAGGAGACCTTCGCCACCGTATGTTATTCCCTCTGAGAACAGTCTAAGCTACGTTTTACTAGGTGCTGCGGAATGCACTTACGTCTTTTGCTGTCTAATGGGGCCACAGGACGCTGCGTGAAACGCTTTGCTAGGAACGCTTCGGTGCGCATCAGAACGTAAAAAGTGAAACTGTTGCTATTTTTAATAATTTAACAACTGTAAACGATAGAGTGATACGAGAACTGCCTTATGACACCTTTTTTTTTAAAAAATCAATCAATATTTTGTATTCTTGAAATAGAGTAGTGCTTAAGTATTTAAGAAAAGTTGGGTTCCGCGCTACTCAATATTTATCACTCCATATCTCCTAAACTATCTACATCTACATCTATGATGTACAAACCACCGTCAGGTGCATGGCTGAGGTTACGTCCCATTGTATCAATTGTTAGGATTTCTTCCTTTCCATTCACCTACTGAGCGCGGGAAGAATGACTGTTTGATTGCCTCTGTGAGTGCAGCAATTATTCTAGTCTTATCTTCACCATCCCTATGTGAGCGATACGTAAGGTATTGTAGTAAATTCCTAGACTAATCATTTAAAGCCGGTTCTTGAACTTTGTCAAAATACGTCCACGGGATAGCTTACGTCTATCTTAAAGAGTCTTCTAGTTTAGTTCCTTCAGTACTTCTATGGCACTTTCCCATGGGTTAATCCAACGTGTAACATACGTGCTGCCCTTCGCTGTATACTTTTAATATCCACTGTTAGTCCTAACTGGTACGCGTCCCACACACTTGAGCAATATTCTAGAACTGGTCACACAAGTGAGTTTTTTAAGCAGTCTCCTTTGTAGACAAACTGCACTTCCCCAGTGTTCTACTAATAAACCAATGTCTGACACTTGTTTTACCCACGACTGAACCTAGCGATCATTCTCTACAACGTGTTACACCCACATATTTGTATGATTCGGCCGATTCCAAATGTGACGCATTGATATTACAGTGTTAGAATGCTACGTTTTTTTCGGTTTGTGAAGTACAAAATTTTACATTCCTGAATATTTAGGGCAAGTCGCCAATCTCTGTGCACTACGTTGAAATTTTATCAAGATCTGATTGAATATTTATGCAGCTTCTCTCAGATAGTATTTCATTATAGATAACTGCATCATCTGCAAAAAGCCTGATTTTAATATTGTCTGCGAGGTCATTAATATACAACATGAACTGCAAGCGTCTCAACACACTTCCCTGGGGCACACCCGAAATGGCTTCTATATCAGATGATGACTCTCCATCCACGATAACATGTTGTGTCCGCTGTACCAAAAGCTCCTCAGTCAAACCACAAATTTCACTTGATACCCCATATGATCGTACTTCTGACATTAAGCGTAGGTATGGTACTGTGTCAAATGCTTTTCGGAAATCAAGAGATACAGAGTCTACAATTGCCTTGATCCAAAGCTTTCAGTTTTCTATGTGAGAAAACTGAGAGTGGTGATTCAAGTGATCGATGAGTCTGGAACAACAGAGTTTTATAGTTGGCTTCAGTAGTATATGCAAAGAACGCGTACAAACTTTTCGGCAGATGGAGTTACTAACAGTGAAGGAATAAATTCAAATGTCACGTGTAACGATAAATTTTTAGCAAACTAACATCCGTAATGTAGTAAGAGGCAAACATTTGTCTTTACGCTTTGTGTGTGTGTTGGGGGGGGGGGGGGGTGAGGTCAAAGCGGGATAACGTTTCGGAAAGGTTTGAATTTATTTTTACCGTTTGTTGGAAGTAGGTGGGGATTACAGTTTCCTCAAAACGTGAGCGGTATATTGTGGTTCGTTGGCGCCACGCGAGTTACAGCGCGCTGCGAGGAACGATTTGCTCTATTATATGCGCAGTGCAGTGCGTGCACAACAGTAGCAGCGGAGGCAGCGAAGCCAAAACATGTAGCCCAGTGATCGATCTAAAAAAAGTTAATTTTGACACTCTGAAAGTACAGGGAAGTTACGGAACACGAAGAAGACTGTATTTTACGGAGAACAGTTGCTACTCGGAAAGAGCAAAGCAATCACACAAATTGTCTTACAGTGTGAAGGATATTTTACTAACAAATCATTCGCCCGATGATGCTGAGGAATGCCACTTCCCGCTGCCTTATAACACAAGTGTATCAGAAACTGACGAACTGCCTAAGGAAAGCATGTTACCCTTCGTCGGTGTCGGCAGTTCCTTCAGGTTTCTCTGTGGGGAAAAGATGAAGAGACCCACTGATTAATTGAGTAGGCTGAATTTTATTGTCGTTCATATTACTGATCGCAATAGCAATATCCAAATCATTCTAACTGCGGTGAAAGGCTCATTCCAAATGAACTTATAAGTGTATTAGATTGTAAAACTTTGAACATAGGTTCAGTGACCGTGTCAGAATTATATTAGAACAAATAAGCCCTCGGTCACAAATATTAAGTCAAAATTGACCAGGTTTCGACGCTACTATGAGCATCGTCTTCAGAATTAAACTAACTGTTCTTAAACATATTAAAACGTCCCCTTATAACAATTATACAAGACTGTGCTTAAACTGACACACAATATTTTTAGCGCAACGCAATCTGATTTTTAAAAATCCCTACAAAAATATGGCCCTGACTAACATTAACCTATACGTTTTACAAATCACTTACCTCACAAAATTTTTCGTTACTCGAACTACTGCAATACAGCGAGCGCCACTACTGCCAGCTAAATAAAAGATTCAAATTACGGAAGTCACTAACTACTGATAGGCATAGTTAGCGAATGAAAGATTTTAATAGAGAGCAAACAATGTATTTACCTTAATAGTCATAATACACATAGCAGTTCATGACATCCATTCTTACAAATTTCAGAGGTCCGCCATCTCTCTCCCCACATCCACCACTGCTGGCGGCTCACCTCCAACTGCGTAACGCTACGCGCTGTTCACAGCCAGCTGCCCAACGCTACAATGGCGAGTATTACAACAATGCCAACCAGCCACAGACTGCACACAGCACAGCCAGTGATCTTCATACAGAGCGCTACGTGTCGTTACCAATAAAAAAACCTAAACAGCCTACTTACAATATTAGGTATATAATACATTAATAAAATTAAAGTTTGTACTGACTGGAAAAAGATGCAGTACTTACAAGTCACATTCCAATCAGTACAAACTTTAATTTTATTAAATTATTATATACCTAACATGTTTTAGAACAGTTAGTTTAATTCTGAAGACGACGCTCATAGTAGCGTCGAAACCTGGTCAATTTTGAGTTAATATTTGTAACCGATGGCTTATTTGTTCTAATATGTATTAGATTGTATATATCAAAGACATTTATTCTTACATGTTCCTTTCATTTTTCTTCCGATTTCTGCCCAAATTAACTCCTTTTGCATGTAGTTTTTCGCCTGTTCGCAGTCCTGTTCCACAAAATATGCTGTTCGGATACCAGCTCGATAAGCTGCTCATCCTCTCAGGCAGGTACAGTAAAGAATAGCTACTGTGATACTGCCCGTGAGCGCAAAACCAGTAGTGATGCTGTGTCGCCTAGTAGTTGGCTGCTGCTGAGTTCGACTTCCCCCAATCCACAAACCAAGCAAATTTCTGCGACCTGTGGGACAGACTCCTCCCGAAGCACGCAAGCGTATCCCGCAGGTAGAGTCTGCAGCTGCACTACGTTGTCCGCACACTAGGAAAACGGTCTGGCATATTTGCATTGTGCGAGTTGAGAGCGCCTTCTTGCTTAAAGTTTACGCAGCACGCTGCAGCAAAATTCCGCTGCTAGGAAAACGTAACTTAGCCACTCGATGTGTCTAGAGTGGTCCGCGTGACGTCATTCTGAATTTTTTTGCTTTCCTTTTACTTTCCAAAGTAGTCTTGCAGACCTGCTTCTGCTGTGACAACACTACCGCAGTGCGGTTCCGCTCCATATTTTACATACTGGAGCGAGGGCGAGTGCACGGCGCTAGTTGTGGCAGCACTGCAGTGCACAGTGAGGAGACGACGACGCGTCTCGTATCGCTGTCACAGGCGAGGCCGTGATTTATTTTCGCCCACTTTGCCGAACGGCTCGCGAGTAAGCCGAAGCCAAACAAGGGCGCCCGCCCCTCCCCATTCGTGGCCTCCCTCTCATCCCTCCCAACCCCCTACCACACTTCTGCTCCGCCGGCGCTCAGCGGCAGATAAACCCCACCCCTAGCACCGCTGGCGCGGGTCTTCTCCTTCCGCGGCGAAAAATAGGAGCGAAGATGCCGGCGGGAGGCCACGGCAAACACGGCGACGTACTCCGAGGGCGGAAGCGCGGCCAAGAGCCGGGGCGGCCGCTTTGTCTTCGGAAAAAACCGGAGTCGGCTGCGCTAACCGCCCTCTGAGAGGCAACCGAGTCAGTCTCTTCCGATCGTTACCTCATCCGCCCCCAGCCGCGGAGCGTCACAGCGAGTTAGGAAGGCAGTACTGAACAGAGGCAACAGAGCAACAGTGTGAGCGACAATACTCCACACTGATCATTCGTGACAAGTAAATAAAAGCACCCAGAGCCGTCCTTAGGATTTTATTTTATTTTGTCGCTACCAGTTTCAACGATTCAAGCGTCATCTTCAGGCCTGTATGCATAAAACATTAAAGACAGCATTATCAAGCTATCACTCAAGCTACATAGAAACAGATTAAAACAGAAACAATGGAAAGACTCTACAATTGAATTTACACCGCACATTTGACAGAAAGAACAGATTCATCCATTGTCACATATCTACAGTATACCATCACGACTTTCTATTCAATACACTGTAAAGTTATACAATCTATTTAAAATTTCTTTAAATACTATTCATGGTTTTTATTGTCCATTAGGACAGGTTATCTGCACAATCTTGAAATAACTTACTGTAAGACAAAATAACTGTAAAAGATGATTAATAGAAGGAAACAAAAACTCACAAACAACTAAAATGAAGGAACATGAACTATGTGCCGTGTCAAAGTATAAAATGCTTAGTTGTAAACAAATAAGGGACATACACTATGTTATATCTATAAAATGAAAGTCCAAGACTTGGTATAAACCGAATTTAGGACCTACTTATATACACTCCTGGAAATGGAAAAACGAACAGATTGACACCAGAGTGTCAGACCCACCATACTTGCTCCGGACACTGCGAGAGGGCTGTAGAAGCAATGATCACACGCACGGCACAGCGGACACACCAGGAACCGCGGTGTTGGCCGTCGAATGGCGCTAGCTGCGCAGCATTCGTGCACCGCCGCCGTCAGTGTCAGCCAGGTTGCCGTGGCATACGGAGCTCCATCGCAGTCTTTAACACTGGTAGCATGCCGCGACAGCGTGGACGTGAACCGTATGTGCAGTTGACGGACTTTGAGCGAGGGCGTATAGTGGTCATGCGGGAGGCCGGGTGGACGTACCGCCGAATTGCTCAACACGTGGGGCGTGAGGTCTCCACAGTACATCGATGTTGTCGCCAGTGGTCGGCGGAAGGTACACGTGCCCGTCGACCTAGGACCGGACCGCAGCGACGCACGGATGCACGCCAAGACTGTAGGATCCTACGCAGTGCTGTAGGGGACAGCACCGCCACTTCCCAGCAAATTAGGGACACTGTTGCTCCTGGGGTATCGGCGAGGACCATTCGCAACCGTCTCTATGAAGCTGGGCTACGGTCCCGCACACCGTTAGGCCGTCTTCCGCTCACGCCCCAACATCGTGCAGCCCGCCTCCAGTGGTGTCGCGACAGGCGTGAATGGAGGGACGAATGGAGACGTGTCGTCTTCAGCGATGAGAGTCGCTTCTGCCTTGGTGCCAATGATGGTCGTATGCGTGTTTGGCGCTGTGCAGGTTAGCGCCACAATCAGGACTGCATACAACCGAGGCACACAGGGCCAACACCCGGCATCATGGTGTGGGGAGCGATCTCCTACACTGGCCGTACACCTCTGGTGATCGTCGAGGGGACACTGAATAGTACACGGTACATCCAAACCGTCATCGAACCCATCGATCTACCATTCCTAGACCGGCAGGGGAACTTGCTGTTCCAACAGGACAATGCACGTCCGCATGTATCCCGTGCCACCCAACGTGCTCCAGAAGGTGTAAGTCAACTACCCTGGCCAGCAAGATCTCCGGATCTGTCCCCCATTGAGCATGTTTGGGACTGGATGAAGCGTCGTCTCACGCGTTCTGCATGTCCAGCACGAACGCTGGTCCAACTGAGGCGCCAGGTGGAAATGGCATGGCAAGTCGTTCCACAGGACTACATGCAGCATCTCTACGATCGTCTCCATGGGAGAATAGCAGCCTGCATTGCTGCAAAAGGTGGATATACACTGTACTAGTGCCGACATTGTGCATGCTCTGTGGCCTGTGTCTATGTGCCTGTGGTTCTGTCAGTGTGATCATGTGATTTATCTGACCCCAGGAATGTGTCAATAAAGTTTCCCCTTCCTGGGACAATGAATTCACGGTGTTCTTATTTCAATTTCCAGGAGTGAAAATTGTATGAAAGACGCCCATAAGAAAACTGTTCATGATGCAAACTTTCATATGCGAATGCATCAGGTATCGTGTAGTGTCATGAAACAATCACACACGAATACTAAGTAGCCCATAAGGATGTCGTGTGTCATGAACGATGACGTTCCTGTTTTTTCATAGCAGTTTTAGTTTGACTATGTACGTGCCTCTTTACGACATTCACTGGTAGTTTGTTGCTCCATGATACAGTTGTTACTGGACGTGGTGTGGGTTATCTGATTACGCTTGGGTTCGTACGTCATTAGAAATTTGTAGCGTGTTTTAGAAGATTTGTCGAGTAATGATATATGTTGAAGTGTAACATGCTGTTTCTTTCACATGTAGCTATTTTTGTTGTACGTGACACATTCAGTGGTTAGGCACACTTTTCGTGTTTACGTAAGTATGCATTTACCATAAAGCAGATTTTCCTGGAGAGGACTATGGCATCCCTAGAGTTACAATTGTAATAGTGGATATAACGTCAATTCGTAGACTGCTGTTACATGGTTACAGTCTCACATCAAACATAAGTATAGGGTTCACTTACTATTCAATTACTGACTGTTTGTGTGGGCTCCTCACTGTTCAATTGATAATTTGATTTGTGTGATGATAAGTACAGCCAGAATGGCTCTTTTCAAATTTGATTACATCGATATGATTATTAGGTTAGATGTAGTTCAAAGTGTATTGGTTATAATACATTTACTCATAAGTATATGAAATTTAAATTTTGTTGTACTTTTGCGTGGTTCCTTGGGGGTCGTTTATATGAATATTTTTCGAGTGGGTTGCTGGTCAGAAAGCTGACGTTAACGTTGCTACCACTAGCCTCTAGTTACGTGTCTGGTGTAGAACTGTGTTCGTTTAAGGTCGCTTTATGTAACATGCAATTACTTCAGTCATATATGACGCACTGATTATGTACCTCTCTTCTGTTTCGCGTAGATTTGCACTACATTATCTTCAGTTCCACTGCATACGACTCGTGGCATTGCCAGTATTTTTTTGTTGTAATAGCGTATGTATTGCCAATATACTCGTTAACAGTTTACATGTGATGGAAAAATTACAATTACTTACGTTTTAATTTGAGCACGATGTGTGGTCTCCTCAAAGGTCCATTAATAATGTGGCTTGTTCTTGACACGATTTGAATGACTGGCAACTAACTGCTGTCATGTAATTGCTTTGGTTTTAATGTCATCGAAAGACCTAAGTGTGGAATTGTTACAATGCATTTATTCATGACTATATATTTAATATTTCAATTAGTTCTTCGTGATCACTTAGGTTTAACACATAAGAGAACTTTTTGAGCGGTGTGCTACTCACTAAGCTTTTCTGTTTTTTCGTGATACACTGCATCCTTGTGGGCTACTTAGTATCCCTGTTCCCTGTGTGTGATTGTTTCATGGCAGTACATGATACATGATGCACTCGCATATGAATGTTTGCATCATGGACAGTTTCCTTGTCGGCGTCTTTCATACGTTCTACAGGTATACACGTGGGTCGTACATTCGTTTTATACCACGTCTTGGACGTTCATTTTCTAGATATGACATAGTGTATGCCCCTCATCTGTGTACAACTAAGCATTTTATACTTTGACACGACACATAGGTAATGTTCCTTCTTTTCACCTGTTTGTTAGGTATGGTTTCCTTCCATTCATCACCTTTTATAGTTAATTTGTCTAACAGTAAGTTATGTCAGGGTTGTACAGATAATCTGTCCTACTGTCTCATAAAAGTCATGAACTGTATTTAAAGAAATTTTTAATAGAAAGTATTATTTTGTAATGTATTGAGTGGAAATTCGTGATGGTATATTTTAGATTCGTAACAATGGATGTATCTGTTCTTTATGTCAAATGTTCGGTGTAAATTCATTTGTAGAGGCTTGTCACTGTTTCTTTTTCTATTTTATCAGTGTCTATGTAACTTAGTTGATAAGTTGATAATGCTATCTTCAATGTTTTGTACATTCCTGAAGATGACGCAATGAAGCGTTGAAACTGGAAGCGAGAAAATAAAGTAAAATCATAAGGACGGCTGTAGGTGTTTTTATTTACTTTATAGTAAACGCCGTCGTCCCAAAGACCTCCTGCTAAATGGATGGACATAGAAAAGCACTGATCATTCGTTGAATTTGTTTCAACGGCATTCGACCTTTCGAACGCAGAGCCATCTCAATAGTTACACAGATTGTTCGAAAAGCGATACAGCGCTTTTTCTCAAATTTTGTCCTTTCGTAAATGAGGGAGAAATGGGCTAACAGTTACAGTAGAGAGAATTCTTGTACCATCCGCTGTATTAATGTACTATTTCAGGGCCATAATTTACGACAACAAGTTGCCTGGTGTATAGCATAGTCATAATCTGAAGGACGTGGAAATATTGCATTAAGATCGGAGAATATTTCTGATGGAACAGGCTGTTACACTGTTTGCCGACATGATGCCGTTGCCCACTACACATCGAGAATTTTTGGTATGGTTAGGCCAAAGTATCTCTGGCCTTGTCTATAAATGTCTTGCCTAACTCTCCGTCTGGTTTTTTCTTTCTCTCGCCGACAGTGCAGTGACAGGTCACGTGAACCAGTACAACACGGTGGTTGTAGTTAAACATTCGCTGCTTCATCTGTCAGAGAGAAAACTTAACTCCTGGAAATTGAAATAAGAACACCGTGAATTCATTGTCCCAGGAAGGGGAAACTTTATTGACACATTCCAGGGGTCAGATACATCACATGATCACACTGACAGAACCACAGGCACATACAAATAGGCAACAGAGCATGAACAATGTCGGCACTAGTACAGTGTATAGCCACCTTTTGCAGCAATGCAGGCTGCTATTCTCCCATGGAGACGATCGTAGAGATGCTGGATGTAGTCCTGTGGAACGGCTTGCCATGCCATTTCCATCTGGCGCCTCAGTTGGACCAGCGTTCGTGCTGGACATGCAGACCGCGTGAGACGACGCTTCATCCAGTCCCAAACATGCTCAATGGGGGACAGATCCGGAGATCTTGCTGTCCAGGGTAGTTGACTTACACCTTCTAGAGCACGTTGGGTGGCACGGGATACATGCGGACGTGCATTGTCCTGTTGGAACAGCAAGTTCCCTTGCCGGTCTAGGAATGGTAGAACGATGGGTTCGATGACGGTTTGGATGTACCGTGCACTATTCAGTGTCCCCTCGACGATCACCAAAGGTGTACGGCCAGTGTAGGAGATCGCTCCCCACACCATGATGCCGGGTGTTGGCCCTGTGTGCCTCGGTCGTATGCAGTCCTGATTGTGGCGCTCACCTGCACGGCGCCAAACACGCATACGGCCATCATTGGCACCAAGGCAGAAGCGACTCCCATCGCTGAAGACTACACGTCTCCATTCGTCCCTCCATTCACGCCTGTCGCGACACCACTGGAGTCGGGCTGCACGATGTTGGGGCGTGAGCGGAAGACGGCCTAACGGTGTGCGGGACCGTAGCCCAGCTTCATGGAGATGGTTGCGAATGGTCCTCGCCGATACCCCATGAGCAACAGTGTCCCTAATTTGCTGGGAAGTGGCGGTGCGGTCCCCTACGGCACTGTGTAGGATCCTACGGTCTTGGCGTGCATCCGTGCGTCGCTGCGGTCCGGTTCCAGGTCGACGGGCACGTGCACCTTCTGCCGACCCTTGGCGACAACATCGATGTACTGTGGAGACCTCACGCCCCACGTGTTGAGCAATTCGGCGGTACGTCCACCCGGCCTCCCGTATGCCCACTATACGCCCTGGCTCAAAGTCCGTCAACTGCACATACGGTTCACGTCCACGCTGTCGCGGCATGCTACCAGTGTTAAAGACTGCGATGGAGCTCCGTATGCCACGGCAAACTGGCTGACACTGACGGCGGCGGTGCACAAATGCTGCGCAGCTAGCGCCATTCGACGGCCAACACCGCGGTTCCTGGCGTGTCCGCTGTGCCGTGCGTGTGATCATTGCTTGTACACCCCTATCGCAGTGTCCGGAGCAAGTATGGTGGGTCTGACACACCGGTGTCAATGTGTTCTTTTTTCCATTTCCAGGAGTGTATTTGCCGTAGGGTACCCTACTTTATAGGAACGAAGTTGAGCCTGAGCACTGCAGGGACTGAGTTGTTACAGAGTTGTAAAACTACCATAGGCTGCTGTAGACTACCGTAGGTATAGGTTTGGGTAGACTACGGTAGTTTTTCTATTGGATTTCGTAACTCAAGGTCGCAACTTCTTTACCTGTATGTTGGGTTTACTGCATACCTGTCGGGCATTACCTCGTAATGATCACTTGCCTTATGTATGCGAGCACTGTCTCAGTAGATTCCCCCAGCCTCAAAAGTGTTGAACCATGTAGGAAATGAATGAGGATATATAAGGGACCGGGTAACACACGGAACATTTTTGTTCTACAAAGTTATCCTCCTGTCTGTTATTTAAGCGGAGCGGAGTGGCCGCGCCTTAAAGGCTCCATGTCACGGATTGCGCCATCTCACCTGCCGGAGATTCTAGTCTTCCCTCGGGCAAGGGTGCGAATGTGATTGTCAACATAAGTTATTTTAAGTAGCGTGTAAGTCTAGGGACCGATGACCTCAGCAGTTTGGTTCCCTAGGAATTCGTACACATCTGAACATTTTTTGGTATTTAAGAATTAACAGTATTTGTAGCAAAATTTAAATTATTAATGTCTGATTCAGATTTTATTCGAAAACTGTTTACTTATAATGTAAAACAGGCAGGTACTGTTGTAAAATTAAAGCAAACAGCAAAAAGAAAGAAAACGTGGAACACCTACCGCAGAGCGCTATAAACCGAGATTTTGGCAACAAAAAATAATTTTTTTTTAAAAAAAAAGATAATAGACTCCAAAAGAAAAATATATGAAACATCGCTTCAATACTTCGTCAAAATTATATAAATAATGACTTGTTACTCATAAAACTTTCGCATTTATCGATAATAACAGGAAACTCTTGCCTTTGATCATGATGAAATACGCTGTATTGAGTACAAAATAACAATGTTTCTTTTATCGTATGTGCATGTCAAATATATAAAAAGTTATAGTTTTGGTTACATAAAAGTGAAGAAGTTAGGCGATCAACTAATTTCCATTACTTATAAAATGCAATGTATATTCTGTAAGGATATAAAATACAGAATGGACTAACAATAAATGAAGTGTGCTACTAATTATGTGCAAATCGAACACAAAAAAAGGAAAAACAGAATCGTTTTCTCCCATTACCTCTTACGTACTCAATTACGTTTCTTCCACTGCCAGTTCTACCAACACAGCTAGTAATCATTACCATTTACTAAGTCCTTTATCTTCTTTTGCTCGTGCTTTTGTCCTGTAGTTTCGCAGGGTCAGTATTTTTAGGACCTGATTTGGCAAGGTTAATGTAAGTGGTGGCCAGATGTCCTTCCTGTCACCACCCCGCACCCCCCAGGATGGAATCAGTGTACCCCAGCTGTCTGCATCTGGTGTAATCCATGGATTAGTGCGAACGTGTTCAGATGTCTGCGAGTCGTGTAACTGAGGCGGAATGTGGATACCAGCCTGGTTTTCACCCAGTGGGATGTGGAAAATAGCCGGAAAACCACATCCAGGTAGTCCGCAGGGCGGATTCGATCCAGGGCCGGTGCGCCTACCCGAGTCCTGGAAGCAGCGCATTACATCTCTCGGCTAACGTCCTTTACATAGCGTACCAAAACAACCATGAGTTTGGTAGAGCGCAGTTCTGCGTTGTTAGTAGTGTTTGTGTTTTGACTTGCCATTAGGCGCTGGTACTGGTACGGTGAACTAGGATGGAAACAGAAGCATCACTGTGAATTAAAGTTTCAAACAGTCAACATCGGTCTAGACAAGGTGAACAGAACTTTGCTCGTAAACCTCTTTTATTAAAACACCAGCCATGTTGCCGCTGTTCTTCGCAAGTATCGACTCGTTCTCTGTTCGCACCGAGGTTTAAAGATAACATTTGCAAGTTAGAATTAACTGGGGCTTTGGGAATTATTCCTGGGGGAGGTCAACAGCAAGTTTCTCCGCAAGTTGTTGAAGAAGTGACTATTTTCATGGCTGAGATCGCTGGATGCAACGTGCGTTCCTTAAATTCGTGCAAGAACATTTTCACGACAGACGAACATTCCACGGTCCAGCAATCGAAAAGTGCTGAATACAGTTTGAAACGGTATCTCTAGTGCAGTTCGAGACTGTCGTAACCTTTGTAACACAAATCGTAAACATGGTACGAACTTAATAAATGTTACCCTCAAATACTGAAATTAAATTGTGTTTCTTTCAATGGTTTTTAATTGTATCTCTTCCTAATCTCCTTACAAATGTATCCATAAAATCTAATTGTCCTATAATCACTCTTTTTTCATGGGATCGCTCTCAACTAGAGAAAGTTTAATTAATAACCACCCTGTGTTTGGCTTCAATCGGATGCTCAACACGCGCACGTAAAAGGTCTGAATTTACTTGTAATCAGTAGGAATGTCGAAGTGGGGAGACAACCAATAAATCCATAAATTATATACGTACTTCTACCACCAGAGTTAAGAACCGCAAAAAACGAAATACACGAAGATGTAAAACAGAAAATCGACATTTTTTCGTATTAGAAGATCTGCATTAGGGAGCCAATTCAGCATTGATTCTTCAGACGCCTCATATTTTTTGAGGCTTCGTTGTCAAGAGCAATATCTTGTCATCCATCTTTCTTTGTATACATTACTTTTCACATCCCATTACACTGTTCGTATACGTATCGTTTTATTCATTTTACTAAGGTTTGAAGCTCCTCTTCTCTTTCTTCCTTGTCTGCGATTTAAGAACTGAGTTATTTTGGAAATGAGACTTATGAAAACACAATTAGTTTATTTTTGCAGCCGACCAGAGTGGCCGAGCGGTTCTAGTGGCTGCAGTCTGGAACCGGGCGACCGCTATGGTTGCAGGTTCGAATCCTGCCTATGGCATGGATGCGTGTGCTGTCCTTAGGTTAGTTGGGTTTAAGTAGTTCTAAGTTCTAGGGGACTGATGACCTCAGAAGTTAAGTGCTATAGTACTCAGAGTGATTTGAACCATTTTTTTTTATTTTTGTATTTCCCCAGACGTGTTTCGTCAACAACGTGTCATCTTCTGTGGGTTAAATTTTTATTTTCTGTAAAGTACAAAATCACATTTGTAATTATTTAACTACTATAGGCCTAAGAAATAAAATATTTGCAATTTACTTCGTTTTGCTTAGACACTCACCTTAAAAATACATCGCTAATTGAAGTGTACTATTAAACATCGATTTTAGTGCTGGTTTTTTTTCTTTTTTTTCTTTTTTTTTCAGCTTGTCATCTGCAAACGAGCTATGAAGAAAAATTATTGCGCATTTGTGGAGAGCTGTTTCGAGGTTATGTACGTTTCTGTACTTACATTTTCCGTCCTGTTGCGTGTCCCTTGTTCATGTCTCAATCAGTTACTATTTAGTGCATTAATTTTACTCAGTTCTTCATAAATTTCCGCTCACTACTTCACCTCACATGCCCTTGCACAAAATATGGCGAAATGTGATCTGAGCTGACACTTCTGGCAATACACTCAGTGATATGTGCCATGTTGTTGCCATTGCTCACTTGTTAATCGTTGGTCTTGTGCATGTTATGGCGCTGATTTTGAATGTGTGTGTGTGTGTGTGTGTGTGTGTGTGTGAGAGAGAGAGAGAGAGAGAGAGAGAGAGAGAGAGGGGGGGGGGGAGGGAGATGGAAAGAAGGGGGGGGGGGGAGAAAACCAAGAAAAGAGAAGTGGATTTTTTCTCCTGTTATGTTTTTTGAGGGGGTTATGAAGTTCTCACACAGTACTGGAAAACCTCAATAAACTATTAACAAGAACATTTATTGTTAATTGAGATTGTATTAATTAATTCCTTGGGGTCCACCAAAGCGTTGCAAGCTCCTCGTATTAAGAGGCATACCGAGAAGCAATTAAAAAAGACACCTGTAACTGCTGTGTGGAATACCAGAAGTCAAAAATTCATGGGTGTTCACCAGTCATGTTGTAACTAATATACAGTCATTCACAGTCTCATTGCTCTTAGCAATTATTGGGTGAATTACTTTTAAACAATACATTCAAAATCTTATTTGCATATTCTGGAAAGTGTATTTATTCAGCTTCAGTTCACGAGTTATAGTTCAGTGAGCCGTTTTCTCCTGCTTCGTCTTCTGCTTCTTTATCTTGGGCCTTTGTCACGCAACGGAGCAGGGTCAGCTTGGTTGTTAAAGTATTCTGCGTGATTACTTTGAGGTGTGACCGGGTGCCGTTCCTTCCGGCACCCTGTTACCCTTCGGGATGGAATCTGTGTATCCCAGATGTCTCTGTGTAACGTTACTCGGGTGAACGAAAGTGCAAATTTTCTAAATGTTTACGAATCGTGTAACTGAGACGGGAAGTGAGTAGCAGCCCGCTATTCACCTAGTGGGATGTGGAAGATCGCCTAAATAACAACATCCACGCTGACTTGCATACCAACTCCCGTCGTTAATATGTCTGGTGCATTCATCCGAGGCAGGCGCATCTCCCCGTCCCGACAAGGCAGTTTAACACGCACGGCTATCTGCGCAAGTAAAGTGTGCAGACCTGTGTGGTTACTTCACTTAAAAGTGTAAAAAGCCGCCACGTACGTGTACTGCTTGCACTCAGAGGATTATGTCTACAAATGATAATACACTGCTGTCCAAAATTATAGCAACAAACCGCTATTTCCCTGTCCTGCGTCTAATTCACAATACAATCATACAAACTGTCAACAGATGTTAGTATGATCGTGTTCTGCAAGGAAGATGGCGTAACGGTCAACGGACAACCATCCCAACGATGACCTCAGGGCACCTACCAAACGAGTTAGTGTTTGCCCGTTAGTCCCACATCCAAAGCCGTTGTGTACATGGTCACAGACGGTGCAGTGTGGAACAGAGAAGACTCCAACCAGACTCCCTGCGGTGGCGGACCATAGGAACAATGGAAGTAGGATAGTCGCAAGCTGATGTAGCCTGACGGCTTAATGTGAATCGTTCTGTTGCTTCTCGGATGTGGCGAAAGTTTATAGAGGCCGAATCTGCATACCGAAGGCTAGGGAACAGTCATCCCTGCGTGACATCACAGAGAGAGGACCGATATTTGACTGTAAGGGGGCGACGGCAGTGTCTTACTACTGTACGGCAACTGCCAAGTGGTCTCGCAGCATCCACTGGCCGTGTTGTATAGAGGCAAACGATGTACAGAAGGCTTCAGTCGATTGGCTTTACTGTGAGAGACCTGCTATATATCTACTTCTTCTTGAAATTGCACGGGTGAATGGGCAAGGTTTAATTAGTTCAAATATGGGACTTAACATATGAGGTCATCAATGACATAGACTTAGAACTACTTAAACCTAACCAACCTAAGGACATCACGCACAACCATGCCCGAGGAATGATTGGAATTATTGGAAACTGCGACCGTGGCGGTCGCGCAGTTCCAGGCTGTAGCGCCCAGAACCGCTCGGCCACAGCGACCGGCATTTAATTAGTGTCAGGTATCGTGACAAAATATTGACACCGCATGTGCGATTGTCGCGATATGATGTGGTCCCAGACTTCGTATGGATGGACGATAATGTTTGACCTCACAGAGCACGGATTGTCCGTGTTCCCTTGGAAATGAAAGACGTTGCACGCAGGGTGTGGCCTTCTCTCTCTCTCTCTCTCTCCCGATTTGAGAATAGATACAGCATGCCTGAGATGCACTACGGAGACGGGATGCATCACATCATCATCATCCACCAACTACTCTCCAAGACTTGCGAGCAGCTCTGCATTAAGAATAGCCGTTCTTGCCTCGACGTGAGACTGATGGCATTATTTGCAGCATTCGCCGAAGTTGTCAGACCTGTAATGGGGCCACAGCGGATCACACACCATACTGAACATGTTAACCATTTATCGGAATGTGTGTGATAATCCGTAAAGTTGCAAAAAAACGAAGAACTTTTTTGTCTACCATTATGCATGATGATTTGTTTACTTTGTTCCTACTATACTACAATCCGTTTATACTGCTTCATGTCAAAATAAACACAACATTCCAAAATTTCCTTTTGTTGCTTTAATTTTTGACACAATTTCATGTGGCTCAATCGCTTTGCTCAAGTCTTTCCATCAGCTGAGTTAACACGAGCGGAATATTTCCGAACGTCGGATACGCGAAAAATGGAATCGCTGCTATGGCGCAGGAACCATTTGCACCAGTCCACCCTGCGCGGAACGTCTGTACCTGAGGAACTTGGCCACTTACTAGCCACATCGCCCATATCGAGAAAGAAATCGCATGGAGGCAGCCGCATTGTTATGGGCCACGATAATCAATTAGGCACTTCACACTGGCGGTGCGTCCCTTGTGCGAAGGTCCAGCTGATGCAGTCGGCGCTGGAAAAAGACTGGCCAGCTGACAGACAACAACCAGTGTTGCATTCTCCGTTCTGTGTCTGGGTCTGCAAAGTGTCTTCCACAATGCGTCTTCTGTAGACAGAGAAAATCGATACAAAAAATTGTAATAACGGAGACAAAGAAGAGTCCTTGTATTTGGGTCGCAATAACCGAGGAATACAAGGACAGAAACAAGAAGGGTACAGCAGAACATAACAAAATCTGAGAATTACAACCTGATTTCTCAGAGCAATCGGGTAGCGACACAAAATCTGTTGGTAGCTTTTTTCTCCCTTCTTCTAATAATATTGTGGGTAAAAGAATCAGTCGCAATTGCAACAGAACAAGCGATTTAATTCCCCAGAACTCTTAACGCACAGATAGTATTGGGGACAGAAAACAAGTTGAAACGAGATGTCAATGACAACGAAATCCTAATTTAAGATTGGAATGTTTACCGTAAGCATATGTTGGTCGCCAACGGTGGTGGCGTGGTGACTGAAGTAAAAAACTCGATAAAATCTAGTTAGGTTATTACGGATTCCCGATGTGAATTAGTCTTGGTGACACTAAGTATCAAAGAACGGTCAAAAATTGTGATCGGATGCTTCTGTAGACCACCTGGTTCAAGATCTGTAGTTGTAGAACGCTTCAGACAGAACTTCCACAATATTATTAGTAATTTTCCTGATCATGTCGTTGTAACAGGGAGTGACTTCAAATTACCAGGCATAGATCGGGAGTGGTATACCATCAAAACTGGTGCCAGAGACAAGGATTCGTGTGGCATTGTTTTGGACATCTTATCCAAAAATTACCTTTAGCAGACAGAGAACCAGATCGAGAGGGTAACGTCTTAGACCTCCTGGGAACAAGCAGACCTGAACGTATCGAATCTGTTAACGTAGAGGAAGTGATCATAAGGCTGTGACGATGGGTCCTACAAGGAATTTTAAGAAAAGTAGCAAGATATATTTGCTCAGGAAGAGTGATTGCATACAAATTTCAGAATACCTCGGCTGTCAGCATCAAATATTCGGTGATGAGTACGAACATGTAGAGAACAATGGAAAAAATTCATCGTTCAATATGCCCTAGACAGGTATGTTCCGATCAAGGTTCTAAGTGGTGGGAATGATACACCAAGGTTTAATAGCCATGCTAGAAAAGTGCTACGTAATCAAAGAGCACTTCATCTCAGATTCGAGATAAGTAAAAATCTAGCTGACAAACAAAAGCTGAACGACCCGAAAATGAGCGTAAGGAGAGCAGTGAGAGAAGTGTTCAATGATTTTGAAAAGGAGACGTTGTCAACCGATTTACGAGATTTTGGTCGTTTGTAAAATCAGTAAGTGGGTCAAGATCATCTATCCATTCTCTCAGCGACCACACTGGCACAGAAACGGAAGATAACAGACAGAAGACCGAAATAATGAATTCGGTCTTCCGAAGCTGTTCCACTGTGGAAAATCGTAACACTACCCCTCCTTTCAATCACCGTGCGAACGTCGAGATGGCAGCTATTGAAATAACAGATCGCGGAACTGAAAAGCAGCTACAGTCGCTTAGTAGTGGGAAGGTGTCAAGAGCAGATGAGATACCAATAATATTCTATAAAGATTATGGCAAAGAACAATTTCCTCTTCTAGCAGTAATTTATCGTAGATCGCTTGAGCAACGAAAGGTTCCTAAAGATTGGAAAAAAGCGTAGGTCATTGCCGTTTTTAAGAAGGACCGTTTTACACTTGCAAACAGATCCACACAACTATAGATCTATATCTTTGACGTCAATCTGTTGTACAATTATGGAACATATTTTGTGCACAAGCATTATGACGTTGATGGAAAATGAACATCTCCTCTATCAAAATCAACATGTAATCAACAAACAGAGATCCTGCGAAACTCAGCTCGCTCAGTTCTCCATGAGATCTCAGTGCAGTGGATAACGGTGCTCCGGTTGATGCCGTGTTCCTTGATTTCAGTAAGGAATTTGACACCGTCCGGCATTGTCGTTTAATGAAAAAAATATGTGCTTACTGAGTATTGTAGCAGACTTACGATTAGATTCAAGACTTTCTTGCCGACAGAACTCAAAAGGTCACTCTTAACGGAAAAAGATCAACAGATGTAATGGTAATATCCGGAGTACCACAGGGTAGTGTGACAGGACTGATACTAATTACTGTGTATATAAATGATGTAGTAGAAAGCGGCGGATGCTCTTTAGGCTTATTCGCAGATGATGCAGTTGTTTATAGCAAAGTAGCAACGCCAGAAGATAGTACGAATTTGCAGAACGACCTGCAGAGGATTGATGAATGGTGCAGGATCTGGCAGTTGACCCCAAACGTAAATAAATGTATCATATTGCGCATACATAAGAAAAGAAATCCACTACTGTGCACCTACACTATTGATAACAAACAGCTGGAGACAGCATATGCCGTAAAATATCTTGGCGTAGCTATCCAGAACGAGAGGAATGAACATATAAAACAGATAGTGGGAAAAGCAGACACCAGACACAGATTCATCGGAAGAATCTTAAGGAAATGTAACTAATTCACGAAAGAAGCGGCTTCAGAGGTGTTTGTTCGCCCGATTGTTGCTTATTGCTCATCTGTCTGGAATCCCTATCAGGTAGGACTGACAGAGAAGATAGAGAAGGTCCAACGAAGAGCGGCGCATTTCGTCACGGGATCATTTAGTTGGCGAGAGAGTGTTACGGAAACGCTAAAATGCTCCACTGGCAGACATTACAAGGGAGGCATTGTTCAGAGAGAGAGAGAGAGAGAGAGAGAGAGAGAGAGAGAGAGAGAGAGAGAGTTACTATTGAAATTTCGGGAGAGCACTTTTCAGGAGGTGTCGGACAACATACTCTGTTCTCCCACTTACAAGTCACGTATTGACCACGTGGAGAAAATTCCAGAAATGAGAGTCAATACAGACCCTTAGCGACAATCACTCTTCCCACACACTATTCGCGAGTGGAAAAGGATTGGAGGGATCAGATAGTGGTACCGAAAGTATCCTCTGCCTAACACTATTAGGTAAGGTGCTGCATATGATGTAGATGTAATGAAATTTTTTACGAAAATTCTTCAAAAATGATAGGTTCTGAGAGATTTCTACATTTCCGTAATTGTTGGCTTGGTACATTTTGCCTCTTGTGAATGAACTAGCAAGTAGCCTGTTTCAGTTGCTATGACTATGAAATCTAGAGAAGAATTTATTTTTTTACAAAGACGTTCAATGACAAGTCATATTAAATAATTATGAAAATTCTCCGTAAACGATTATAAAGTATTTACGGCGTGGCTGATCGAAGGTTAGATATCGGGAAACATGTGTGGTATACTTATTGTTGATGTGATTTTTTAATTATTTTACCATAGAGTTTCACAACATGTGCAATGGATGAGTGATCTAAATGAAACATCGGTAGCAGCATGCGTTATAATTTCTTACCATGTTTTGCAAAGGATACTGATGATGGTACAGAGGTGCTGAAACATGTTTGGGAACTTGGAAAAACGATGTTTTGGATAACTGGCGGACCTTACATTAAACAATTACGTTAAAATTCGCGAACACGGGTAGTCAGTTTCTAGGAGCTCTGAACGCGAACAAGCTACACTGGAATCGTCATATGTATAATACTGTAGGGAAGGAAGCCCAAACACTTCATTTTATTTATAGAATATGTAGAAGATGCAACAAATAAACTAAAGTGACCACCTATAACACAGTTTTCCATCCTGTTCGCGAGTATTCTTGAGCGGTATAGGATCCCTACGAGGTAGGGCTGATGGAAGACATTGAAAAAGTTCAAAGAAGGGCAGATCGTTTTGTATTATCGAAAAATGGCGAGATTGTGTCACAGATGTGACAAACAAGTTAGGGTGGAGATAATTTAAATACAGACGTCTTATATTAAGACGAACATTTTCACAAAATTCCAATTGCGAACCAACTCAGCTGAAAATAATGATATTTTATTTACCCCGACGTACATAGGAGACATGACCATTGTGACAAGGGTCATCAGTACTTGTACGGATGATTTAGTTCATCATTACTTCCACGCGCTTTTTGGGTGTGTAACGGTAGAGAAATAATGTGACAATGGTTGAAAGGAACCCTTGCAAAGAACTTAATTGTGAACTGTGGAATACTCATGTAGATGTGGTTGCAGATATCAAGGGAGGAGTAGCAGGAAGTAGCAGAGATCTAGGAATGGATAGAAGAGCAAATCTTGTCTCGTATTCCTTACTTAGACGTACGCCGCAGTCTATTTTATTGCAGGACAGCGAAAAAAAGGGAATATTTTCCGAACGAAGAATGGATTACACGTAATAAGATATAAAAGAATAGGGTTTCATAAGTTTTGAAAGGAGTGACAGAAGACAGTAAAGAAAGCAGGAATTAAACGAGAACGTATAGTTAATGGAAACACATAGTTTTGTTTACAATGCTTCGGGGTGAATGGAGTAGAAAGGCAATTGAGATGATAATGCAAGAGAGACGAGAGAGAGTGAGAAAGAGAATGTAGGAGAAATTAACAATGAATGAAAGTAAGAAGGAATCGCTTTTACCATTTTTGGGGGATGGAGCGTTTATTAGTGGATGGAGGGGAAGAGAGCGATGTATTTGAAATAACGCAAAATACTTTTAAAGCGTCAGTCTGAACTGATTACCTCGTAAGTATCAGGACAGGGTGTAAATGAAATAAAAATAGATTACATGACAATGTGTATATTCAAAAGAAATTCAATTAAAAAGGCAACTCGAAGAAAACTAACTCAAATTGTATCTTATCTGTTGCCAAGTGATCTTCCACTGACTCTCAGTGAGGGAAGATGAAGATTTAAACGACACAACAAAACATTTTATGACTGATATTTTGCCCAGAATCCCATACTACTTTGTACTTCTGTCATTCATCTTGGCATAGAAACTATAAGCCGGTGGATGTAACAGCCTGAAGAAGAAACTTCCGCCCAGGTTTCAAGAACACAATCCCAAAGAGTGTCAGTTGTGGTTGATTAGTTTCATAGTCAGTTCTTTGCTAACGTACTGGCGACCTCAGCCCTCATGTTTGCCATTCAGCATTCCGTGGTGGCCGGCCAATGACGCTGACGCCACTCACGGACAGCTGCTGTTGAACGAATGCAGATTTGTGAACGGGAGAACGGTCCTCTCACAATGTGAAGTCCCCTTCTCTGTAGAGCATTCGCACGGATGGAAGCCTCACATTTTCCAATATGTGGGCGCACTGCTCGCTGCCGAGACTTCTTTCTATCCTTTGAAGAATTCCTGCTTCTCTTGCAGAACTCCATCTCCAGCAGGAAATAGATAGCCGCACAATTCTTCTCGTCGTGGATACATATTCCCGTCGATGGCGACTCACTCGCTTCCAGAAAACGTCTCCTGGACTGTCGTTAGTGGTAGAAAACACTTCCTCGTCAGTGAAAATTACGTATTCCCACGAAGCACTCAGCTGGAGCTCTGCAAATGACAGCTAGTATAAAACATTGTCCTCGTTGAGCTCTTGTTTCTTGGCAGATCGTCGTGCATGCAGTCCAGCGTCCCTCAGCCTTCGGTGGATCATGTCACTGGAGCTAGGGAAGTACGTCTCTGGGCGCAACTGCTTCACGTTCAGAAAGTGATTTCCTCTGCTCTTAGCAATAGCTCCCTGTCCTCGTGTTGTGAGATCACTCTCTTCCCTCCAGGAGCTCTGCTGGTGGTGCACCTTTCACGGCAGTTCGTCCACCATCTCGCTGCAGCGTTATGTGGCATGCCATACCTTCTGCCACCTTTTCTGATGGACCGTCCACCTTCTTCAAAAAGAGCGACGATTCTATATTGAGTAGATCTCTCCCAGTGAGCCACTTCATCAGATGGCCTGATGTTTATTACTGCTTGCCAGTCTGCCATCCAGTCTCCCTGGCCTGCAGCTCGCGAGCCATGGCTAGTTCAGGCCCAGGCTGCAACGCCTGAAGGATCAAACATTTCTTCTACCATAACTATGTCTGTAGTATAAACTAGCGCAGCTAGAGTCAATTTGCTATAACGTTTCTTTCAAATAATTTTGACGTTTCATTCAAATATGTAACGAAAAATATGTTAAAGAATACACTCATGACAAATGTAGCTAACACAAAATATATGAACTAGCTAGTAATTGCTGATGCTATGTTTTCTCGTAAGTGCTGCTGGTCCCGGCAGCGGTTCGAGTCCTCCCACGGGCATGTGTGTGTGTGTGTGTGTGTGTGTATTCAACATTTTTTTCGTAAGTGCTCTGCATTAGATCTCGCCTTATTAAAATATGTATTGCACCAAGATAACTAAGCTGATTGCCGGCCGCGGTGGTCTTGCGGTTCTAGGCGCGCAGTCCGGAACCGTGCGACTGCTACGGTCGCAGGTTCGAATTCTGCCTCGGGCATGGATGTGTGTGATGTCCTTAGGTTAGTTAGGTTTAAGTAGTTCTAAGTTCTAGGGGACTAATGACCACAGCAGTTGAGTCCCATAGTGCTCAGAGCCGTTTTTTGATCTAAGCTGATTGAGAAAATGCAATTCACATTTAAGTATTTCATAAAGAATTCACTGAATCGCTTTAATCCCTAACTAACCTAAGGTCATCACACACATTCATGCCCGAGGCAGGATTCGAACCTGCGACCGTAGCGGTCGCGCGGTTCCAGACTGTAGCGCCTAGAACCGCTTGGCCACCCCGGCCGGCTGAGGAGTTTATTACATGGCAGCAGTACCTGCTAAAAATCTAAGAGAAATGAGAAATGTTGTCGGCCAAAATATATATAGTAGATTGCCTGCATCAATTTATTTGCAGAATCGCACTCATCACTTCTGTTTCACTAGGAGATGCCTCATCACTTAACGCGAACTGCGACTTTTCAGCTAAGATCACGAATCCAGTCGCACAATTCAGACGTAAGTCCATAGAAAAGCAATAGACTGAAATCGCAATTTAGTAATGATGTAGAGTTGCCTGAACCTTAAGAGACCATTCAGGAAGAATCAGTGCACAAAGTAGTGGGTTTCTGAAGTACTAAGGAATGAAGAGATAGACTTGAAGTTCTCTGAAGCTATAGATACTTCGATAGCGAATGGCTGAAAAGGCAGTCCAATCGAAGAGGAATGGGCGTCTCTGAAAATGGCAGTCATGGACATTGGAAAGAAAAACGTAGGTACAAGAAAGGTAACTACGAAGATGCCATGGGTAACAGAAGGAATACTTCCGCTGATCGGCTACAGAAGGAAGTACAAAAATCTTCAGGCAAATTCAAGAATACAGCAATACAAGGCACTTAGGAACAAAATAAATAAGAAATTCAGGGTAGCATAGCGGAATGACTACAAGAAAAATGTGAAGAAATTTCAAAAGAAACTATTGTCGAAAGGACTGACTCAGAATATAGAAATGTAAAAACAGCCTTAGGTGAAAATAAAACCAAGGGCGGTAACAATAATTGAGCAATGGAAAGTTCACTGCTAAATGAAGAGGGAAGAATGGACAGGTGGGAAGAGTACATAGAAGACCTCTGTGAGAGGGGGGACTTGTCTGATGGCGTTATGGAAAAAGCGACAGGAGTCGACAGGGAAGGGGTAGGTCGAGTATTAACAGTCAGAGTCTAAAAGAGCTTTGGGTGACTTATGATCACATCATTGGGAAGGGATGGATAACATTCCATCAGAATTTCTAAAACCATGGGGGAAGTGTCAACAAAACGACTGGCCACATTGGTTTGCAGACTTTTGGAAAAACATCATCCACACAATTACTAAGAGGCAAGAACCGAAAAGAGCTGGAATTGCAGTCCAATCAGCTTAATAACTCATGCATCCAAGTTGCCGACCAGCATATATACAGAACAGCAGAAAAGAAAGTTGAGGAGATGTTATATGACGATGTGTTTGGCTTTACGAAAGGCAAAGCATCCAGAGGGGCAGTTATGACGTTGCAACTGGTAATAGAAGCAAGAGTGAAGAAAAATCAAGACCCGTTCATGGCACTTGTCGACCTGGTAAAAGCGCTCGAAAATAAAAAATGGCGCAAAATTTTCGAAATTTCGACAAGAGTAGGGATAAGCTGTAGTACAAGACGGATAATTATACAGTACAGTATCTACATGAAACAAGAGGGAACAACAAGACTGGAAGACTAAGAAGTAAATTATCGGATTACAAATGACGCGAGACAGTGATGCAATGTTTTACCCCTAATTTTCAGTCTATACTTTACCTAGTTTACCTCGGATAAGCAATAACGGAAAAAAAGAGAGTTTCATGGAGCGGGGGGGGGGGGGGGGGAGCAGAAGAAGGTTAAAATTCGAGATGAAAAGATGTTAATGATTAGATTCGTTGATGACATCGCTACCCTCAGTGTAAGTGAAGTGTCTAATGAATACAGAATAAGGACTGAGAGTAAATCGAGGAAAGAAGAAAGTAATTAGAAGTAGCAGACACGAGAACAGCGAGAAACCTACCATCAGAATTGTGGGATCACGATGTAAATTAAGTTGAGGAATTCGGCATACCTAATAGAGGCAGACAGAGATTGGAATTTGTTCAGCAGGTAACTGAGTACATACGTTACAAGTGGGCCCATACCCTCGAAACGTGCTCTACTATACTCGAAAACGATGCCGTCATTATGAAGCGGTATCACTTGATGCGTGAGCGGATTTTCTACTACGTATTCAGGGTTGCACCCCCGTATATTCGACCACCACACATATGTCGCGTTCTAGTTACGGCCCCTACCTCACTTCCGAGGTTGTTTGCCAATTGAATAGTCATTGAGCTGTTTACCGTCAAGCCTCGTGCGGCCGACACAGCATCAGGTGGCATGCAAGGGTATACGAGTATAGGCGGTGCAGTCGCGGTCACGTGTCCATGTGACACCACTCATGTAGTGTTTCCCAGATGCATCACACATGATAGGTCGCGCGTCCGCCATCAGAGAGTTGGTTACACTCCAGGCTCCTACCGAAAACCAGCCACCACGAGCCACCATTTTTCACCCAATAAGGGCGACGGTTGCTGCCCATCGCACTGTGTCTGTTTATCCTCGCCGTGAGCTCCGCGTGGTGATGGACTTCAGTCAGCCACTCCCGAGGGCACCGCATAGCAGTATCTTCATGTGAATGCCCACGAGCACGCCGGCCGCTGTGGCCGAGCGGTTCTAGGCGCTTCAGTCCGGAACCGCGCGACCGCTACGGTTGCAGGTTCGAATCCTGTCTCGGGCATGGATGTGTGTGATGTCCTTAGGTTAGTTAGGTTTAAGTAGTTCTAATTCTAGGGGACTGATGACCTTAGATTTTAAGTCCCTTAGTGCTCAGAGCCGTTTGAACCATTAGAACCCACAAACACACGGCCTAGTCCTCCTCGGGCCGTGTCACTACAGGCCAAGCTGCTCAACATTGACTGCCCTCAACTCGCAGCCTCGTGGAGCCGTTTCTTTCCTTATGCTCCCTGTTCCTCGCCACATAGACGGACAGTCGTACTTCGCTAATTTCACGTTAAGAAAGAAACAACTGTTACTGCAGTGGGTGTATTTCAATGCTGTCAGCTAATGATCCTTCATTTCCTGCTGCCCTTATTCTGCAGCTGTATGTATCGGTACGCATGCGTACCTAAAATGTTCCGATAGTCTTACCTCGAGTTCTGTTGGTAGAAAAAAGGTAGTGTCAAGTGCTTTGGATAGCCATTACACTGGGGACCAGTTGCACATTCAATAGAAGGATCGCCTTAGTGTTACTATCTTACAGTTCAAGTTATAAGTATGAATATTAGACATTTCCTCCTGCTTAGGCAAATCGGTTGATTCATTTTGCATTTGATGTGGTCTACTGTTGTCTTGAAAGGAGGATATAAGATGAACATCAAAAAAAGCAAAACGAGGATAATGGAATATAGTCAAATTAAGTCGTGTGACGCAGAGGGAATTAGATTAGGAAATCAGATACTTAAAGTAGTAAAGGAGTTTTGCTATTTGTGAAGCAAAATAACCGATGATGGTCGAAGTAGAGAGGATATAAAATGTAGACTGGCAATGGCAAGGAAAGCGTTTCTGAAGAAGAGAAATTTGTTAACATCAAGTATAGATTTAAGTGTCAGGAAGTCGTTTCTGAAAGTATTGGTATAGAGTGTAGCCATGTATGGAAGTGAAACATGGACGACAAATAGTTTGGACAAGAAGAGAATACATGCTTCCGAAATGTGCTGCTACCGAAGAATGCTGAAGATTAGATGGGTACATCACATAACTAATGAGGAGATATTGAATATAATTGGGGAGAAGAGGAGTTTGTGGCACAACTTGGCAAGAAGAAGGGACCTGTTGGTAGGATATGTTCTGAGGCATCAAGGGATCACAAATTTAGCATTGGAGGGCGGTTTGGAGGGTAAAAATCGTAGAGGGAGACCAAGAGATGAATACACTAAGCAGATTAAGAAGGATGTAGGTTGCAGTAAGTACTGGGAGATGAAGAGGCTTGCACAGGATAGAGTAGCATGGAGAGCTACATCAAACCAGTGTCAGGACTGAAGACCACAACAACAACTGTGAGTTTGATGGGACTCGTGCAAGTATCGTGAGTTCAGGGACAGTTCCTCGGAAAACACTCACAAAAATTGCTTTCATCAGTAACTAGCTGTAACTTTTGCGATACATTCCCATCATCTCCATCTCGAACAGTATTGAAAATTTTGTTCATATCTTTAGTCGTTTCGAAGATTCAGACTACGAAGTTACCATACTTTTACATTTAAGATACACACGTAAAATGTCGTTCTAGGCGAATACTCAGCTTATGAAGTGCCGTAGTAGCGAGAAATATGCGGACGTATTCGCGATTCTTGTGCTAGAAGAGAAAAAGACAGTGTCAGTTGAACAGTAATAAATACTGGAAACAGCAGACAGTAGTTGTGTTACAAAGAGAGATTCGATGATTTCGATTATTTAAGGGGACTTCCGATGAACTCACATATCTTCAGTGGAGTAGCACTTACAATGGCCTCAGCAACGTCGTATCGACTTTCACCAAACTGACAAAACGAACAACGGATACTGCTTCGTTAAATCATGTGAAACTAATTTCAGCAGTTCACAGTGTAGATGCAGTTATCGATAATGCACGCTGCTAAATCTGAACTGCATCTCGGGTATGTGCATGTTTCTCCAGACAACAGTAGATATACATCGGAAGGAAATAGGTCTGTTAAATGCTTCAACCGTAACTATCCGATCTACCGCCTTCGTAGATAAATCCTTCGCCTAATGTGATACCCGAACAGATCGCTTTATATCCATCGTCAAGTAATTAATAAGGAGAGATTGATTGCGGTCCAGTATGCGTTTGTAGTGTAAATGTAGAGATTCAGCAGTAAAGCAAGCATCCCAATTAAATGACGAGTTTTGTGAGTATGCACGAACCTGTTAGTTTAACATAGGTGTTTTACATTCAGTAGTGACAGCGTTCATACTGAATGTCATTATCAGCTCAGTATTAACATTAGCAGTGAAGTGTTTCTAAGCTTTCTGTAGAGGTTAACATGTTCAGTGAAGTATGTTACGTAAGTTATTTCAGGCTTTAGAAGGTCACGACCCTGCACCATGCATGTACGAACTATCTCGCCGTCGGATGTACGTAATACTCTACTCCTTTTCGTAGTATTTTGTATCTAAGTCCGAGATATAAGATGACAATTCAAATTTTAAAAACTGATTTGGGTGTTTCTGAAATTACGATCTTCACTGTTCTTATTCGGACACAACGATATATCAGTAGCAAGAAAGGGTAAAGTGAATATAATTAATTAAATGTTCTTAAGCCTTATGTGCATATACACTAAAATATCTACGCGAAAAAGTCAACGAATTCGCTGATTATCCGCGGCTGTACATACAGCTCTGTTGTAACACTCATAATGATTTATAGTAAACGCAACTAGCAGTTATCATGCGAATCTCAAATGTTTGCTCACGGCATAATTATCATCGGATTATTGACAGACATTTATTATTACTGTAGTGAAGGAAACTGTTTAGCGTTGTTGTTCATATCATACGTTCATTACTTGAGGGACACAACCTAAGCCCAGCAAAGAGATACGGAAATAGATGATAACCGTGGCCGATTTACTCTATGACGCAATGCTAATACTCTTAACTCTTGGTCTCTAAACAAAATAATAAGCGATTTTAGTAAGCCCTATGAAGGAAATAACATGACGTGAACTTGCCTACTAGGACGAAAATTACCGATCAAACATCAAAAATTTACCACCTAGTCGAAAGAAATTCTATAGCTGTGTTGGAGCTTCAGTCTATGCTATGAAGCTCTAGACGAAAGATGTGGAACCTTGGTTTTGACGCTTCACCGATTTTCGAATCGGGGAAAGATGTACCAATTAACTAATCACAGACTTTCCAGGTGAACCATTCCGGCATTTGCTTCAAGTGGCTAGAGAAAATGCAGTAAATTTCTAGTGAGATCGCTGAATGACGATATGAGTAGCACGAGACGAGTGAAACCCCAGTACGTTAACCACTCCGCAATCACTCACTGTTCTTCTTTCTAATCCATAACACTAAACATACGTCCTTGCTCGTTAAGAAAACAGATCTGGGTCGCTAGGCATTAGATACATTTGCCTACCTGATCCTTTTTTCTTTCGCGTCGTTAATCTGAAGAAGTAGCTGGTTGTGTCCTTGATTCAAAAAAGTGAATAGAATAAAAGAACAGATTTCAATTGCTTATTACACATTACGAATGTCGCTAGGATAGAGAAAGCTTCGAATTTTTGAGACAGCTGCGCTATTTGTTTGTAGCAACATGGCAACTACACAGCACGAGAAATCATTTTGTGTTTTGGAATTTGCGAGAAGTGAATCAACTGTTGATATGCAACGTGCATTCCTCCGTCGATACAGCATGAAGCCACCTCTGTACAAGCATATTTATGACTGTTATTCAGAATCATTGGAAGACGGTTGCATTTTCGCAGGGAATAGCACTGGTGGGCTACGCACGTGTGATGAAAATTTCGAGCGCATCCAATATGGGTTCACACAGGACGCTCGGAAGCCTAGAAGACGGGAAGGCCAGGTAATTGAACTCCCTCCAACAACACTGAAGCGTGCTCTGAAACGACGTCTGCAAATGAAGCCTTACAGGTTGCAGTTACTGCAGCAATTGCGTCCCGGCGACCATAACAGAAGGTACGAATTTTACATTTCATTTGTGCAGAATATGGCTGAATATACTTTTTTCCGAATGAGTCAAATTTTCTGACGAATCGATGTTCCATCTTTCAGGTAAAGTAAATCACCGTAATGTAAGAATTTGGCAACACCATGCCCCAACGCTGGATTGGAAGAGGTGAAGAACATGATCTCGTTCATTGCTTTTGGCTTCACAGGTCACCAGACCTCACAGTTGTGTTTCCTTTTCTCTGGTGGTGCAAAGAAGAAAGAAAGAGTGTTTGTCCCACCTATAGTAGCTACTCTTCGACAGCCGATTCAATAATCAGGGACCTGTTCATTCGTGTGTGGAATGAAATGGACTACCGTTTCGATGTTTCTAGAGTAACGCATGGTGGTCATGTTGAGTGTATGGCGAAGTGTCTGCGCGAAGGTAAAACTTTCAACGTTCATCTATCCAGCGACGTCCGCAAATTGTTCTGTCTTTATAATCTGTCTGTAACAACTGAAATCTGTTCATTCTTAATGAATCAGCCTATATATTCATCTGTCAGATCGGCTTTAGTCTGCACGGTGTAGCCAAATTGGAATGTGAATAAGGTCCTAGCAGGATAGGCTGCACACAACCTGTGCCTTTGTTTTGTTGTAGCTTTTTATTGTTATTATTATTATTGACTTGGGTTAATTTAGCCATACTGAAAACAGGTTGGTACAAATGTAAACTCATGTAAGCAGAGAAAACACGGTATAAATAGTGTGTACAATGGCTTTAAATCATTTTACTATTTCACATTAGGTTCAATACATACAGATAAGGAATCTTCACACATCAACTATAGACAGAAAATAAAACTGCTTTGTTAATTCTCCTCGGTCCTGAGTTTAGATTTTGTGAATGAAAGTTTTATGGTGGTCGTCAATTATTTGTTCTGGGACCTAATAAGAGTGAAACTGAATTCAAATGAGTCTTATCAGTCAACTTGGTGCCCTTTATTAGGAAGTGTAACATACAGGGTACATTAAAAATAGTTTCGTTTTTCGTCCTAGTAGTGAGATATTTTCAAGGTTACTTTCATGGATTTTATTTTTAAGTTGACAACCGAAATACATGAGTATATTGCTGTAAGTTCCACAAACTGTTAATTAATTGTTATCTCTGGAAATACAGTCAGATAATTGTTCATTACAGGGACTTCAAAAAGTAAACTACACATTATTATATACGGCAAATAACGTTTATTAAATGCTGCACTACAATTAGAACTGAAATAAACACACGATACTATTTTTCAGTGTAATCAGCAAAACTCTGTAAGCTCGAACGTTTTTACCAGTCGTTCAGTTCCTCGACTACAGAAATCCACTCCTTCGTCAGAGAGCCACTCTAGAACTGCTGTGGACACTTCTTCTTCGTCACAAAATCTGCGACTGTTGTGAAACGTTACCTCGATTACCTACACATTGTTGCCTGTGGTCGATGTAGAAGCCGATGGCTTTCCTTCCCTATCAGCATCAGCCACGTCTTTGCTGCCTTGGCCAAATTGTTGGTACAATTTCACTCTAGGTGGACGCGACACTGCATTTGGGCCATATGCTACCAGAATTCACTGCCAATGTGTGAACAATTAAGACGTTTTGCTAACTGTAATAGCCCTGTCCCGCGTAATTCCACTTTGGAATTCGTTTCCAGTTGACGTGCTATTTTACTCTCAGTCTGTGTGGCACCTGTTATCCGTACCGAAGCTCAACTGTCTCTGCATGATACCCAGATCACGTACTGCCTTCTCACAATGCCTAATTCTTGTTGCGCAATGGTCTGAGCTTGGGACGCTATGTGCCACTTAATTTTTGAAGTCTCTATGTGTATGCGCCTTTGTGCTACTACTTATGGAGTAGCAGAGAAAGTTCATTATTCTTCTGCAAGAAAAAAATGTTTTAAATTTAGTGCGGTGCACAAATGAAAGATCTGACGACCAGACAACGCACATCAGATCGAATTTTATGGGTTTTCTTTTAACATTTCACAAAGATGCTTTGCATGGAAAATCCTTGCTATTACTATAGGACAGGCTTTGGTGTTCTGGAGCGTTTCTTTATTGGAAATGCTCCATCTTTGTCATAAGTTTCTACATCTTCTTCTTCGCTGTTTTTTACGTCTTGTAGTCTCTACTGAGAAAGTGAAAATATAGGTCGTTGCTGAATGTAGTCTCGGTGCTAAATTGATAAGAAATATCGTTGTAATGCTATGGGGAAATAAATATTATTTTTTTTCTCTAAATAGGGTATGGTATATTAGCATTTTGAAGCATATTTTAAAGACACTTCAGTTAAAATATATAAAAAAAGAAAACAATCAGTAGTTACCTGTGTTTCTCAAAACCGTGACAACGTGGTTCTTCAGCCAGATTTTAGAACATATTAGGAACTTGCAGAAAGGAAAGCAAGTGATGACCAGGAAGTACGTGACGTAAAATACTGGCTACAATCTAGGACATCAAGCTTAGCTAATTCCCTAAAGAGAAAAAAATATTTTTGTAAATATAGTTTACATGCTCCATGAACGATGTGGAAGATATTTGGGGACCCCTGTTGCAGACTATCATAGACGCAACAGGAGCACTTGTTGGAATGGTAATCTTCAATTTCACAACGTTTTTCAGTAAAGAGTTTTTCTGTGTTTCGAAGTAGTAGTAGAAAACAGCAAGTTGCTTTCACTCCCTTCTTCTGTTTTCTAACAGTCGTAGAAACGGCTACCCTTGATACTTACTCAATGTAAGTGGGTAGTATGATACGAACTCGTACCGAGATTGTCATGAGATATCTGCTCGTCTGAAATCTTCGATTCCATTGGAGTTTCTAATTACCGGCCGGACCGCTGTGTCGCATTGGCTTTACGACCAGTTCTCTCACCTACAACTTGGAATCAAGGCATGGTAGACTGACGTTGACTGGTCAGCCAGAGTCACTCGCATTCTTCGCCAGCTGTTCGACTTTGTCTTGTAAGCCAATCGCACATGATCTGGGGTCAGCAGAAGGGAGATTCTCTTACCTCTTTATCTACACTGCACTGATTCTCGTAAGACTTATAAAATATTTGAATAATCAGTTTAATGTTCCAATTTAGGTTTTGCTTAGATTGTAATTTGTTTTTTGAGTCCAACACTTCAGCAGTTTCTGGAGCCTCGAATGAACATAGAATATGAGAGCCTCTCGAATCACTACCGCAGTAAAAGTTGAAGAACGTGGGAGGAGACGAAGTTGTTTGGAATATTTCACATTCGAGGCCAGAACTATACGTTCTGCTGTTGAAGTTACTTGAAACCGAAGGCTCTCAGTATATACGTGAACAATTTGCGTCAGAAAGATTAATGTAAGTATTGAAACATGAGCTTATTGTACCGAAATAATTTTTCTTAAAACTGTAATAGGGAATGTGAAGATTTTCCAGCTGACATCGTAATCTTTTGTTTCCTTTACTGCTTGTATATTGAGTAAGCAGCAAAGGAAACAAAACAAAAATTCGGAGTGGGTATTAAATCCATGGAGAAAAAATAAAATTTTTAGGTTCGCCTATGACATTATAATTCTGTCAGAGAGAGCAAAGGACTTGGAAGAGCAGTTGAACGGAATGGATAGGTCTTGAAAGGAGGATATAAGATGAAAATCAACAAAAGCAAAACGAGGATAATGGAATGTAGACGAATTAGGTGGGGTGATGCTGAGGGAATTAGATTAGGAAATGAGACACTTAAAGTGGTAAAGGAGGTTTGCTATTTGGGGAGCAAAATAACTGATGATGGTCGAAGTCGAGAGGATATAAAATGTAGACTGGCAATGGGAAGGAAAGCGTTTCTGAAGAAGAGAAATTTGTTAACATCGAGTATAGATTTAAGTGTCAGGAAGTCATTTCTGAAAGTATTTGTATGGAATGTAGCCATGTATGGGAGTGAAACGTGGACGATAAATAGCTTAGACAAGAAGAGAATAGAAGCTTTCGAAATGTGCTGCCACAGAAGAATGCTGGTAGACAGGTAGATCACATAACTAATGAGGAGGTATTGAATAGAATTGGGGAGAAGAGGAGTTTGTGGCACAACTTGACTAGAAAGAGGGATCGGTTGGTAGGACATGTTCTGAGGCATCAATGGAACACCAATTTAGTTTTGGAGGGCACCGTGGAGGGTAAAAATCGAAGAGGGAGACCAAGAGATGAATACACGAAGCACATTCAGAAGGATGTAGGTTGTAGTAGGTACTGGGAGATGAAGCTTGCACAAGATAGAGTAGAATGGAGAGCTGCATCAAACCAGTCTCAGGACTGAAGACCACAACAACAACAACGACGGCAAGAACTTCGTAATGAAGTTTCAAAAGGGCCTACGCATCTAACTATTTGAATTCATCGGTAGATGCTGTGCGCTGTGGCTTATGCTTCCACTAGGAGAAGGTTAAAACTCCTCGTTTCCGATGCAGACCTTACGTGCGGAAGTCGGTCGTTTTCGTAGGAAGCTGATAAATCTACTGTTAGGCTGTTGTCTCTCTTGGTAAATAAATTTTCACGTCAAATATTGACGACGAAAATACAGCAGCGATTCAATAGCTTCCAGTAGTTAGGCACTCGTCAAAGTCGATCGCATTTCTCGAGGCATACCCGCAGGCATGGAAATTGTTCTATGTCAAGCTCATCAAGTCGAGGTTTACACCGTTGTGATGACTGAGGGACGAAGAGAATGTTAGGGTCTACTTAAATGGTTCAAATGGCTCTAAGCACCATGGGACTTAACATCTGAGGGCATCAGTCCCATAGAACTACTTTAATCTGCCTAACCTAAGGACATCACACACATCTATGCCCGAGGCATGATTCGAACATTCTGCAGTAGCAGCAGCACGGTTCCGAACTGAAGCCCCTACAACCGCTCGGCCACAGCGGCCGGCTTTATGGTCTGCAACCCACTACGTTCCAGCTGCAGGTATCATTCTGTTAATGCCACTTTCTTTTTTATTCCTTTCGGGAAATGTGTTATCAGCCTCTCTTAAGCAATTGTCAAATGGTCTACCCGAAAATTTCACTTTAATCACTAGTGGGAAGGAGAAACTTTCTAATGAGTGCATAACTAGTTGATCGTACCCTTCTGCAGCTGAAAAGGACAACAGAAAATTTTTCAGTGAGACTGTTAGGTCGTTAGCTTTCAACCGGAGTGTTTACGGCGTAAATGGCTCTTCTTAAAGTTAGGGCGAGGGAATTGACGTCGGAGAAAGGCTTATATCGTCTGCTTACTGCAGATTTTCAACCTGTGATGTGATGATGTCCATATCTTGTGTGTACATTAAGATAGAAGACGGTTGGGAGTTGAGCACTGAGGCACTCCTGTTGAGATTCTATTAGTAATTTATTCTGAAATCTTACACACACAGTACTGAGCAATAAAAAAGTTGGAACGCCAAACACAAAATCTTTTTGCCTGTTGTTGAATGCACGAAAAATTTCAGCGTACTGAGCAGAAATACTGTATAGTTTTCCTTAACCTTTTGAAAATGCAAGCCAGCTGGTGTGGCCGAGCGGTTCTAGGCTCTGCAATCTGGAATCACGCTACGGTCGCAGGTTCGAATCCTGCCTCGGGCATGGATGTGTGTGCTGTCCTTAGGTTAGTTAGGTTTAAGTAGTTCTAAGTTCTAGGGGACTGATGACTTCAGAAGTTAAGTCCCAAAGTGCTCAGAGCCATTTGAACCATTTGGAAATACAAATTATGTTTCTGTTATTGTTCAGTAAGGAAATAGACTCTAATTCAAGTGTCGGTAAAACTTCGTAGAAATGTTGTCAATCCACGACTCGGTATATCAAAGATCACAGGATAAGAAATATAAACCATGGCAAGGACTGAGTTCGTCGAGGACTTCAGCATTTATTTTAGCTCTTTCAACTGAGACGATGTTCTTAGGAAATGATCAGACACTTTGACTAATGGGGGAATACCGGGACTCCTGGTGTAAGAAAAATTCTAGTTATCAAACACAGCTTCTGACACGCTGACATTCATTTCTGCCAGGTCCGAGTTGCAGTTGCTGTTTCTAACCATCCTCGTTCTCCACACAGCTAAGTATCTTTCTTCATTTATTCACAATAATTCATCAATTAAGACGTTTTTCATTCTTTAAAAACCTCTTGATTTTAGCGTTTCTCTATTAGTAGTGTAGGAAATCTTTCCACGCTGAGGAGACCTTAATGTTGCCGAACTTCTAGTCGAAGTTCCACACTGACTCGTGAGCATTCCGTATTCCGCCGTGAGAGGCAATTTCCAGCCTATAAAGCAGTAGCATGTTGTTTTTTGGAAGCAGAAGTCTGTCACAAATAACACATTGAGGAATGTGTCGCACAACAAATGCGTTAGGCCCTTTTCAGGTACTACGGCAACCGTATCCTCCACTATATTTTTGAAAGATTGCCTGTTCGCTTTGTTGATGTTCGATGGGTTGTTAGGAAAAAATTTCACATCTCTTGCCGGCACATCAATCGTGACAATAATAGGGAAACGACATGATCCTAGTATACGATGCGGTATCGGCCAAGTAGAAACATTTGCAGAGCTTAATGTAAGGTCGACAACAGAGCTGCTTATGTGGGGAAGAGACGCCAGGATAGGAGAATCATCCTAGAGGACTATAACTTGGGGCAACAGTTCGTTCAACTCTGCTTCGCGTATATCGCTCGTCGGGGAGCGATATCCCGCCAAGAGCGCGAACTATACAGAACATAATTTAATTGGTGCTACCGTTATCTGCAATCCTGCGATAAAACAGATGTGTACTTCCAAACAATTAACTCATTCCGCAGCACGACAGTAACACTTGCTGTACAGTCGGGTCTGTTCAACTTGCTATCTCATAACAAAGAACCCTCTGCAGTTGATATGCCTGTCTAGTTTCGGAAATGTAAGCTCCAGATATTTCTTGTAGATGAAGTTCTCTTAACAGCCTCTCTCCATCGTTTATGGCTGACTGAGACTTCCACTGAAGGTTCTTGAAAACATTGATAGGCATTAATGCTTACATAACCATTTCTAAAGTCTTCCTTTTATAACTCTGCTTTGGTAGAGGACTGAACCTCAGTTGTTAGTATGAGACTGAAGATATTATCGGCGAGCTGATTGCAGCTGCCATTCGTCGTGAATATCCTGAACACTAATAGTGAAGTCTCCCCGCTGTCCCTATCTTATGATGGTTCAAATGGCTCTGAGCACTATGGGACTTAAAATCTAAAGTCATCAGTCCCCTAGAACGTAGAACTACTTAAACCTAACTAACCTAAGGACATCACACACATCCATGCCCTATGCAGGATTCGAAGCTGCTACCGTAGCGGTCGCGCGGTTCCAGACTGAAGCGAGCAGAACCGCTCGCTGCTGCGGCCGGTCCTGTCTTATAACTTGGCAAGATGGACACCCAGTTCGCCTAGAATGAGTGAATTAGTAGGATAGTGTATGAGCCTCAATTGTGTCTCATTATGCTTCATGTATGTAACACAATGTTGATCCGAAAACGTCTGCGAATCCTCACTGAACGACATTGTACTTCACCATATTCCCATTGAACGTGAAGAACTGCTCGACGTTTGAAATGTGTTATTTGCTTTGAGTTTAGAAGAAAGTCGTGTAGCAGCGCAGATTTTATATTTTCAAGAGATTTTTCTAACAAATTGAGGAAGGGGCAGATCATTGTGAGAGCCAGTCCACACAAAATTCCAGCTATGTGAGTACTCTGTGGTCGTCATTTGAGGCGTCGTCATTGCTGGTTTAATATATAAGCTCTCGATCACGCATGTTGTGATTTTGTTTTGTCTCCACAGTTGTTTCGCAGGTGTTACGCAGTATCTTGTGCTGCCTTTGCCTTCCCTGCAGGAAGACAACAACAAAACCACCACCTTATGTGAGCACTAAATTAAACTAAACTCCTCTCCCGGGTTCGATTACCGGCGGGGTCAGGGATTTTCTCTCCCTCGTGATGACAGGGCGTTGTGTGATGTCCTTAGGTTAGTTAGGTTTAAGTAGTTCTAAGTTCTAGGGGACTGATGACCATAGCTGTTAAGTCCCATAGTGCTCAGAGCCATTTGAACCATTTTGAACCGACGGACTGCCTATCGAATTCTATAAAAGATTTTGGACCCTAATAGGAGGAAAGTTCACCGAAATTGTCAATGAATTCTTAAGGGGAAAGCCAGTGCCTGCAGATTTCAAACAATGATAAATCGTGTTGATCCCGAAGAAAAGTCTGCAAAAAAATAAACAACCAACAGCCGATTTCGCTTTTAAATTTGGATTATAGAATTATAGCTCGAGTAATTAACAACCGCTTTATACCATGTACTTCTAACATCATAGGCCAAAAGCAGACTTGTGCTTTCAGAAGGACGATTTTACAAACTGCGGCTTTGTATCGCGATGTCATTGCGATAACACAGACAAGTAACATGAAATGTGGACTGCCTTTCATAGAGTTCTATAAGGCATTTGATCAAATTAATCACAAAAAGCTGATAGAGACAATGCGCCCAATGGAATTCCTGCCAAAAACCATCGACATCATCAAGAACGTGGCAATGGGTGTTACTGCACAAATATTCGTTAACCGTCAACTGACAAAACAAATTGAAATAAAAAGGGGTGTTACCCAAGGAAGCTTCTTATACATGCTTCTGTTCGTTATATCGCTGGAATCTTTCCTGAGACAGCTACAGCACAGGCTGACAGGCATTACCGTTCAAGGAACAAAGGCCGTGGTAGGTGCTTACACGGACGATGTAGGCGTGATCATCAGAGACGGAGCAGATGTGATAGAACTAGAGATGGTACTTGCAAAATATTGTTCCTTGAGAGTAAATGAAAACAAAAGTAAAATTGTAAAATATAAATCAGCTTGCTAAATTGCGCATTCAATGGGCGAACCATGTTAGTGAACATAATGCTCCTGGAATAACGTTGAAAACTTTCCTTTTAAAAATGATAGCAATAAATTGGCGTGAGGTGGCAAGAAAAATCAAGGGAGTTTTGATTGAAAACTGTCAACGTAGCATAGACCAGTTCCAGAAAATAATTTATCAACACATATATTTTATCCAAGGCCTACTTCGTAGCTCCGGTTCTCCTCATCCCATCATTGGTGGCGAAGACGATCATGTCCACCTTAGCAAAGATTTTATGGAAAGGGGAACTGTTTCGAGTGCCGGTGAAGGCAGCAATGTTGGATCCAAGCAATGGATGAATGGGACTAACCGACATCAAGTCTAAAGCGATGGCGTTGTATGTCAAACGAAAATGGAGCATAATGTGTAACGATCCAGAGTGCATTACAGCAACTATACGACACTGTGAGGCCACAAACTGTAGAGTCACCGATAAATATACAAAAAATAAGTTTTAAACCAAAATATTTTAGGGAGTTTTATTTTGAACTCAGCTGCCTCAGCAAAAAGCTTTTAACCTCCCAAATCATTTCAGTAAAAGCGATTTTAGCTGGAAGACGGTAACATGAAAAAAAATAACATAGATACTAAATATGCAGGAATAGCACGGATTGTAGTCTGGAAAAACATCAATGGTGATGTTCTTTCGTCTGACGCGAGAATAGCGTGGTACAAGGTAGTCAGTAACATCATCAGCATTAATGTGCGCCTCTTAGCCATGCCACAAATGCTACCTCGTTGATAGCGCGCTTCCTCGGTACACATGTGGAGATCGGATAATGAACTAGAGTTGGTCCAGGGAGAAAAATGCCCAGATAACAAGAACTTCAGCAAACAATCTACCGACTAATATTTTATACATACCAGAAGAATGTTACAACCCTCAGGAAAAAAATAACCCAGTGATTTGGTTAATAGGCAAACATACAAGTTGTTACATTTTTAACAATATTTGAAGCGATGAACCTCTTGAATACTTTACGTATATGGAAAATGAATTCGAGAAAACACTTACGTATCAGAATCACAATAAGGAATATCGTAACATGCTCCGAATTGTCTTCAACAGAATGGGTATTGCTTAGGAACACGTGGATTGCACGTGGAGAGGGGATATGTTGGGCCACGAACCGGCAGCTGCGCCGTGGAGAGGCCCCACTGCTTCTTCGGCGCGTTTCCGACCCTAACCTCAGGTCACACATGGGAAATAAATCAGTAGTACATCAGATGCAAGAATATGACATCAAATATCTGCTGTCTGTTGTAAAGGAAGGTCTAGAATTCCCTAATGATGCGTTTAGAAGAAACGGACAAAAAATAACAAGGCAGTGAAAGACTTCATGATGTTTGTGTTCGGGACTGCTCTTCTGTTCACGTAATTTAGGCTGAAGGAGACTCAGGAACACACATCAAGAATTTACTGAATTATCAATTTGGGTCTGGGCAATGATGATGAGGAACCTCAGGCGGCAGAAGAAGAAAATATGCATGCTGAACTGTCACTAGTTTAAGGTGATAGTGAAGATGTTAAATGTGTGCTACTGCTAAAGGCTAAAATCATTTACCACTCAACGAATCCTGTAATTTATGACTGCAATTATCTGTAACCTTATTTAAGTCATTTCATTGTAACCAAGCAATTTTTCTTAAGGTTTTTGTGGAATAAAGAAAGAAAAAGGTTTTTAGGCCACTGTTACAGAGAAGTGGAGCAGCTGGGTACGAGTCCCTGCCCGGCTAAAATCTTCAATCCCCGCCTTCCCATAGCCACAACGCACTGTGTGACTGGGATTCATTACTTGCTTCCTCTCTCTTGGCCATTCCACCTCCTTTCTATTCCTTTCACACCATGTTTTCATGTGTATGTCTCAGTTGCTCCATCGCGAGTGGTGTCTGTTCTGTCAGACACGTCCGATAGAACAGATACCAATCATATCTATAATTCTATGGCCATGATGCATGTTAAAGGAAAAAATTTTAGTGTGCATGCACAGCCAACGTCCGAACTCCTCAGAGGTTCAAAAATCTGCAAGTAGAGCGTTTGTGGTTGGGCATCGTTGCGGCGTGGCGAGCGGTAAGTTGAGATCTTGGATCTAATGGGAAGCATTATCGAACGGCCGAGGCGTTTAAGGCAAGCGCTCTGGAGAAGCGGAGCATCTGGGTTCGCGTCCTGGTCCGGCAAAGTCTTTCAGCTCTCGCCTTTGCATTGCCGCAGTGACCTGTGTGTGGCTGGAAGCCATTGTTTCCTTCCTGTCTCTTCCCCATCACGTTTCCTTTCCATTCATTTCACCCCAATAATTCACGCAGTAGTACAGTCCCTTCTGTTCAATCTCTCACTGAACAAATACCTCAATTCTGACAAATATCCATTCTGCGGGAAAGAACATGTCGAATGGGAATAATATGTCAAGATTTGGACGTATTATAAAAATGAGTGACATATGTATGTATGTACGTACATATGTATGCAAGTTGTACGTTTCCTCCTAAACCAATAAACCGATATCAACTATACTTGGTACACATATCAGTTTCTAGAAAGAATCACTGGGGGAATAAGACCCACCTAAATGTCATTGGGCTGGAGGTGGATGTGAGAAAACAATGGAGCCCATGACGCCCTAATACCCATACTTTATTCAACCAGTGTTTTAGAATGAAAGGATTTAGTGACTTGCAACAAACTTTTTACATAATTTTAAACGTTTAAAAAACTTTCCTTGCTCACAACACCACCAAATAAGGAAAGAAAAATAGTTTATCCTTACTACAGTTTTGCTGTTCAAGCGGAATTACGCTTCGATTTACTACTACTTTACTACTAACTCTACTTGCAATAGATTTTTCAGACAGTAATCACATTTACCACTGACTGTACCAGCGAAATTGTATCATTGTACGACACCTAGTTCAGTAGATATGACGTCATAAGCACTTATATGCCTGAGAAAGTGCCGCTCCATTTAAGACCTTTAAATTTATTATTTTTTTGCCACTAACTTTCTTCATAACACATTCCGCAAGTGGTGTCCACGTATTTCCCTGAATGTGCATACAAAAATAAATAATTGTACGACACACAATTCAGGAGATACGCAGTCAAAGACCGAGAAGCGAGAAATACTGCGGCATTATGCATGACTCTTTAATTTATTACTTCTGTACTACTAAATCCATTCGCAACACTTTCTGAAACAATATTCACATATGCTGCCGAATATACCCAGAAAAATACGTCGTAGAACGTCATAAAGTTCATTAGCTACGAAGTCATAAACATTAAAGTGTGTGAAAATAAAACAGTTAGATACACACATGAAATACTTGTGAAAATACGTGTGAAATACGTTAAATATCTGAGAAACATATTTGTCATGTGCGTACGTGGGTTGAGCCACTTAAAAAAAAATAAAAAAAAACTTATACTACACCAATGGAACGATTGCAGTTAAATTTGGTACACGTATTAATTACGATCTAGAAAGAAATACTGTGGGAAAAGAATTACCAGCCTCCTATTCAGATGGGGGTGACAGTGTGGAAAGAGAAGGGGAGGAAAAGGAAATGGACATACAGAAATAGGGAAGGAGGAGACAGGTACGCATTGTTGGTGGAGCAGATGGACACAGGTAGCAGCAAGAGAAAACGGACAGACAATAATGGAGGTGGAAATGAGCAGAGAAAGGGGAGGAGATAGACAGCGAAAGGAAAGAGCTCGAGATGGTCAGAGACAGGAGAGAGGAAGAGAAAGGGGAGGAGGAAATGGACAGAGAGACATTGAGGAGGAAATGGGTAGAAAAATGGAAGAACAGGAAATGGTCATGTAGAGATGGATGAGGATATGTACAGAGAAAGCAATGATGAGGAGATGGATAGAGATAGAGCAGTGGAGATGAAGAGCTATAGAGGGAGAAGGAAACGGACAAGGAGAGATGGGTGGACAGACAGACAGAGGGGTGAGGAGGTGATGGATAGGAAAGAGGGAAAGAGGGAAGAGGTGGTAGAATAAAAGAGAGGGTGAGGAGGAAGTAGAATAAGAGAGGGGGGAAAAAGAAATGGAATTAGAATCGGTAGAAGGAGATGGACTAAGGTGAAGGAGATGAACAGAGGAGGGGGACGAGCAGGTGGACAAAGAGAGAGACAGACACACACACACACACACACACACACACATACACACACACACACACACACATACACACATACACAGAGAAAGAGAGAGAGAGAGAGAGAGAGAGAGAGAGAGAGAGAGAGAGAGAGAGGAGGAGGAGGAGGAGCATTTGCACAGAGAGGGGCGAGGAGCGGATGGACGGAGGGTTGGTAGGAGGAGATGGAAAGAGAGGAAGAGAGAGGTGCAGGAAGAGTGAGGGGTACACAGTCCCAAACGAATAATGTGTACAAGAAGGCGAGGTCCCAACGAACGCAGATCTTAGAAGGAAGAAGAGTTGCATCTTGCAATTCCGTGTAGTTTGTAACGTACGCTTCCCCTTGCTCCCGGAACAATTATTTAGGGTAATCCCGACTACTGTAATAATAAAAGGCCATGTGACCAGTTGAAACAAATGTGATTCCGTAAATACGTTCACTGTTTAGACGGTTTAAGAGCTAGTACTAGTTTACGTGTGTGGAATAAATCGCGAGAAATGTTGCCGCACTTCATTCGAGTGAACCTGTGTGGAATAAATCGCGAGAAATGTTGCCGCACTTCATTCGAGTGAACCAAATGTTGCCCACGCTTCTAGGTACTTATCGACGTAATACACTGACCAAACGACATCCTAACCCTAGTGTACGTCACCGAGAACACCAGAATCACTGAATTTAAGTAAAAGGACCAGTATCGTATAGCTGAAAAAAATTGCTCTGAGCGCTATGGGACTTAACATCTGAGGGCATCTGTGCCATAGAACTTAGAACTACATACACCTAACTATCCTAAGGAAATCACACATACCCATGTCCAAGGCAGGATTGGAACCTGCGACCGTAGTAGTCGCGCGGCTCCGGACTGAAGCGCCTAGAACCCTTCGGCAACAGTGGCCGGCGTATCGGATAGCAAACTGTAACCGTAAGTACGGAATTTTGTTTCTCTGTTCACGACAACAGTTAGGTCCCTTAGAGGTTGTAGTTTTTAATGGACGACTGGAGCATTGAGAGCATTGACTGAATTACTTTCTGTCTCAGTGAAGCTGAAATCTCCTGACGGCGTTGCTTTGGGCAGCAGTTATTTTGAAGTTACTCGAGCTGAGCTGAATGATAGAATGATGACCCAATGATGGAAACAAACCGGAAACCTTGTCTAAAACAGGCTCTTTTTCCTGGCTCTGCATATCACACAGCGAGGCGCAAATCTCAAACGTCGGAAGTTCGAAGCTAGCGAGCCAGCGAAATATAAGAGTTATAGGTTTATTTCCCTGATGACTGCCTCACCTTTCTCTCAGACCAGCATGCTGTGTTACCAAAATTCATCATAATAATTGCAAATACAGCAAATGTGTCATTATGGAACAATGACAGTTCGAAAAATGTCAGTATTGTCACAATCTATCTAAAGTCAATAGACAGTTTATTTAATGACAAAAGGGAGAGTAGCTGTTTGAGGCAACATGTATCCCCATATCGACTCTGTGATTTATCAATAATTGCAACGTCAACTTGTTAACATGTGTGCTCATGAGGAGACGTAGGAAGAATAAAAGTTTAGATTATAGGCACAGAAATTACTGTGGTGCGTGGTAGAACATTGATTACTGGAAAAATCCGATGGAAATCGAAAGTGGCACCGAATGATGCCCTCTGGAACCGTTCTCAGAGGTTAATCGTTCGTGTGACATGTATTAGAACGCTCCTTGCGTTCATGAATAGGGATTATTTGATTGAAAGCATTATCGCTTATGAATGCTCACTCGCTGTTACAGCTGATAACATGGTCACATTGTTCGATGGACAAATACGGCCTTTGTTCCAACGCAACAGAAATGCAGGAACTACAAAGACGAAAGAAAAGTACCAATGAAACATATATGTTATTAAAAACTGAAAACCAGTTAGTCAACCGAGAGCAATTCTGTATCTGACAGATAAATAGACGAAAGAATCGCCGTATAACAGAACAATTACTGAAAGGAACAACAACTTGCATGAGGAGAAATGGCTCAAACATTATAGGTGTAAATTATTTTAAAAAGCTAAAATTAATAACTTCAGAGCAACTACACAATTTTAGAAACTAATATAGAACAATGTGCGATGAGTCTGAATGTATTCCAATAAATAATGTATGATAACACCTGACATATATGCTATTAACAGTTACGTATCATGTAATGTTAATTTAATTTAATTTGGCAGAAGATTTAGGGTAGTATTGTCATCATAAATTTACATTTTCGATAGCAAACATTCGTCGTTACGAATGCCTGAATAGTTTAATATATATTTCCTGCATATCTCTATGCACGTATTTACACAGCTGAAATTAGTAAACAAAAAAGTCATCAGAATATTTACACTCCTAGAAATTGAAATAAGAACACCGTGAATTCATTGTCCCAGGAAGGGGAAACTTTATTGACACATTCCTGGGGTCAGATACATCACATGATCACACTGACAGAACCACAGGCACATAGACACAGGCAACAGAGCATGCACAATGTCGGCACTAGCACAGTGTATATCCACCTTTCGCAGCAATGCAGGCTGCTATTCTCCCATGGAGACGATCGTAGAGATGCTGGATGTAGTCCTGTGGAACGGCTTGCCATGCCATTTCCACCTGGCGCCTCAGTTGGACCAGCGTTCGTGCTGGACGTGCAGACCGCGTGAGACAACGTTTCATCCAGTCCCAAACATGCTCAATGGGGGACAGATCCGGAGATCTTGCTGGCCAGGGTAGTTGACTTACACCTTCTAGAGCACGTTGGGTGGCACGGAATACATGCGGACGTGCATTGTCCTGTTGGAACAGCAAGTTCCCTTGCCGGTCTAGGAATGGTAGAACGATGGGTTCGATGACGGTTTGGATGTACCGTGCACTATTCAGTGTCACCAGAGGTGTACGGCCAGTGTAGGAGATCGCTCCCCACACCATGATGCCGGGTGTTGGCCCTGTGTGCCTCGGTCGTATGCAGTCCTGATTGTGGCGCTCACCTGCACGGCGCCAAACACGCATACGACCATCATTGGCACCAAGGCAGAAGCGACTCTCATCGCTGAAGGCGACACGTCTCCATTCGTCCCTCCATTCACGCCTGTCGCGACACCACTGGAGGCGGGCTACACGATGTTGGGGCGTGAGCGGAAGACGGCCTAACGGTGTGCGGCACCGTAGCCCAGCTTCATGGAGACGGTTGCGAATGGTCCTCGCCGATACCCCAGGAGCAACAGTGTCCCTAATTTGCTGGGAAGTGGCGGTGCGGTCCCCTACGGCACTGCGTAAGATCCTACGGTTTTAGCGTGCATCCGTGCGTCGCTGCGGTCCGGTCCCAGGTCGACGGGCACGTGCACTTTCCGCCGACCACTGGCGACAATATCGATGTACTGTGGAAACCTCACGCCCCACGTGTTGAGCAATTCGGCGGTACGTCCACCCGGCCTCCCGCATGCCCACTATACGCCCTCGCTCAAAGTCCGTCACCTGCACATACGGTTCACGTCCACGCTGTCGCGGCATGCTACCAGTGTTAAAGGCTGCGATGGAGCTCCGTATGCCACGGCAAACTGGCTGACACTGACGGCGGCGGTGCACAAATGCTGCGTAGCTAGCGCCATTCGACGGCCAACACCACGGTTCCTGGTGTGTCCGCTGTGCCGTGCGTGTGATCATTGCTTGTACAGCCCTCTCGCAGTGTCCGGAGGAAGTATGGTGGGTCTGACACACCGGTGTCAATGTGTTCTTTTTTCCATTTCCAGGAGTGTATATACAAATCTGGCCATATGTAATGCATTATGGTTTTAGAACGCAATTCTCTTCACTGCTTTCATTCTTCTTCATGGACTAACCTTTCTAAACCAGTATGTTAACCACACACTGCAGCGGCAATAAGATGCAGATATGCACAATCTGCAGATACGCACAATTTTTCCTTTCTGGTGCCACTCCGTTTAGCGTGTTTCATTAAAATCTCACCTCATCTTCTCATTGTTGTATCTCTCATTTTTCTACCTTACTTATAACAGTCATCACGTTTCACACACTTTTTACACGACATGTGTGCGCTCCTTACATTCTGTAAAACCTGTTCAAGTATTATAAGTCAAATGTCTAGAGTATTCATATTTTTAGGTACGTACTGTCCTCTCTGAGTCAGCAACGGTAAAAGCAAGTAAGCCAAGTTTCTGTAGTATGATCGCTTCAGGGAGAGGAGGGAGCCAGAGTATTCGTCCGTCTTTGAGATCTTTCCCTGCCAACCGACTCCAGGTCCTGCTACTTGCATCAAGAAGGAAGACAAGAAAATGGAATGTTTGTGGAAGGACGGCCGTGCAGAGGTAAGCTAACATCTGTACTACCATTCAGAGCAAACAGGAAGAAACGGCAAGACAGGGCGAGAGGGAGAAAGATCAATTACATCTCTTACTGTCTCCATTGCAGAACCATCGACTCCCCCAAGTTAAATGTAGAGCTAATTAAAGGAAGCACTTTCGTTAGTAACTAGCACTGGTTATAAAATCCCAAGGTAAATGTAAAGTGGAAATCAATGATATTAGTGTAAAAAGTAAGCTTCCGTTACGTGTGCATAAAACGAAGCGTTGCTATGAACTGCAATGGGCTTATGCTGTCAATAATAAAGAAGACGAAAGCGGACTTCAATTTCTGTGCTGTAGTTTAAAAACGTGAAATTTAGGTTTAGAAATCTGAATAATGTATACATATTATAAACCAGCTGATGTTTGTATACAGAAGATATTTAAGAAAGATTAATATCAGGCGTCTTTATAACAGCATTAGAAACCTAAATAATCATTTATAGAATTTTTCTCTGTTTGTCTGTGTGTCCGTATGTTTGTACGTGAATTACACAAAAATTACTGCATGAAATTGGATGCGAATTCCATAGTTGTGTTGTCTTTCTAAAAATAAGGTACAAGTTTTATTTTGATACGCTGCCTACAAGCTAAGTTATCTATTAATACAGAGTGTTTGTTTAACTGGACCAATTCGGGGAAATCGGAATCCTTAGGAAATACAGGGAAACTTGTCTTAGGCACATTTAGGGGATTTTTGTGGAAACAGTTTTCCCATTATCAATTTGTGCTCAATCCTAAGTTGTCTATGAGAAGGGAAAAAAAAATTCTTTTATGCGGATCGACTCAGTTTCACGTAAGAATCATTTCACTGTATTGGAAGAAAAAATTCATGAGAGCAGATGTTTTATAAAACTAGACTGTCCGCCCCTGGAAGCTGAGTGCTCAGCGCGACGGAATGTCATACCTAACGGCCCGGGTTCGATACCCGGCTGGGTCGGAGATTTTCTCCCCTGAGGCACTGGGTGTTGAGTTGCCCTTATCATCAACATTTCATCCCCATCGACATGCAAGTCGCCGAAGTGGTGTCAACTCGAAAGACATGCCCCAGGCGAACGGTCTACCTGACGGGAGGCCCTACTCACACGGCATTTCCATTTTCCATAAAACTAGACTAAACAAACCAGGATAGAAATGACAGAAACCATAAAAAGTAGATATTTGGACCGTTTTATCATCATAATAATGTTATCAATTTAATCCCGTTATCCACAAACATTCCTGAATTCATTCTCGATGCGCTGTTATTATTATCGTTGGTAGGTTTGTGGAGTAGGCACTAAAAACCTGTCACCGACGATAAATTTGTAGAGTTGATACTAAAAACCACTATCATACATTTGTTCAGAGATTTTCATAGTGTCTTACCGATATAAGTGAAGTGATACAGTTGTTGTGGTTTCCTGTTGGTGTCTTCATTCTTTTAACTTCTTTCATTCATAGTGACTATCAGCGAGCCTTTGTGTAATTGTTCCTTCGGTAGAGGAATTCGTTCGTTTCCTTGATGGAGGTACATCCGAAATAACACCTCAGGAGAATTCTTGGCTTTGTGAACCAGAAATATTCACGCCTAAAACTCATCAGGTGCCTGCTATGAACCAAAGCGTTTTGGAAAAAAATGTTATGGAAGCAAGGTGGTACACCGGTCCAGAAATATGATTCTGGACCGGACCGATGCTACCACTTATAGGGTAAAGTTTCTTACGTCCACTTCTGCATCCGGATATTCCATGCTCTGAAAGTAGTTATTCCTATTATGCTGCAATTGAACTTAACACCTCCGAAGCTATGTAATGGCACTGGCATTGAAGTGGAGTCATTAGTAATAATATTACAAAATATGAAATTCTTACTGACTGTGGTGCTGACGAAATAGTTTTCATACCACCCACCCCTCATTATCAACACTCACTCTCTCTTTGCAGTTGAAACGCTTACGGTTTCCCGTTAGCATCTGCTTCGCCATGACCATCAAGAAGTCGCAAGGATAGAAGCTTTGAGCAGGCAGCGTCGATATCAGAATAAACTGTTCCTCACTTGGAGAGCTCTATGTAGCTTGCTAGCGGGTCACTAGATCGCATAATGTGTTTATAATGGCTCCTATGGGCCAAACATCAAACGTTGTGCATAAAAATATTGTTTACTTTTCACAATTTCTTCAAATACGACACTATGCTGCACCCCTGTCGAGGTCCAGTAGTACTTCTTGTTTCAAATATCTGTATCTGTGCTCACAAACACATTACTTCTTTACAGTTGCACCCTTAACCTTTTCACAGCTTTATTTTCAGTTTTTTTGTCATTTTTTCTCTCCGATAATAAGCTTCACCATGTTTCAAAATTCATGCGGGTTCGAAATCCACGCTGACGAAGTCGCGGGAAAAAGCTAGTACTCGATAAGAAATTAAGTAACCGGGAAAGACCACACGAAGATGTAACTGAGTTTTTGGGGTGTTGGGATTCTAAACAAAAGGTGACGATGTTGTCATACAGTCTCTTCGTGTAATCTTACAGAATCGAAATTCCAGGTAGACTGGGCAGCATCACTTATATTCACGTGACGATGGTGAGGTTTAATGAGAGAAATTAGGGAGGAGAATATATATGTATCTGTGTGTGTGTGTGTGTGTGTGTGTGTGTGTGTGTGTGTGTGTGTGTGTGTGTATGTATGTGTGCTCTCAATGGCGAATTCTCTTGTTTGCTGCGTATGTTGCTGTGTAGTTGCTGTACGTATACACGTGCTGTACTATCCCGATTAGTAAACAAAGAAGCATCACAAATAAGTCTATTGATTTTTTTCATCTTTCTTCATGTGTTAATCATTTTATATCTTCCTGTGTACTACACGCTGCGCGGGCAATAATTTGCTTCTTATGTTCTTACCTATGAATACGTTCACATTTTTTACCTTTGAAGAGCGTGTTTCATTATTCGCGCATGCCTTAACAGTAGCCGTGTTACCCTAACCCTTATTGTATTAAGTCTGCCGCATAACAGCATTCTCTCGGTTTTTCACTCGTGTGTCTCTCGATCCTCGACCTTGTTTATGTATTACTTTCAAACAGAAGTCTATATCGCCTCATTTCACATTGTTTAATAGCCACAACCCTGGGCTGCTTGATTACTATACAGTGTATTTGACAAAACTAAGTCTATTGTCTAAAGTTTTCTATCTGTAAGACATATGCCATCCAAGCTGAATGAGTGATGGTAAAATCAAACCATCCACAGGGCCATGTTTTGGGCGCATCAAGGAGAGAAAGGAGGCCGAAGAAATACCACTGTCTGACGTCCACGACCGCAAACAGACTGGCCAGCGTCGCAATCGCCGCAAGTGAAGTGAGAAGAAAGTGCAGAAGTACCCCGCTGAGGTAAGTCAGTGTCATTACTGCCATGAAGAGCGTGCTTGACGAAACGGCCACGCAGGGTGAGAGTGAAGGAAGCACAGCTACTTCTCGAACTGTAGGCACTACAGATTCAGCCGCTCTACCAGATCATGTCTATTGATAATTTCTGTCGCTCCAGACATGCGTCCACGACCATACATTCAGTGTCTCTCTTGTTTACAAGACTCACAAATTAAGGGATTCATTTTATTACAGTCAAATAATACATTGGTTACAGGACCAGGTAAATCGTTGGTCATACAGACTGTTATTGCTGTGGGATAGTAAGGTCCGATGCAAAATAGATATGGGTTGGGAATATAACACTCGTGTGTCATAGTGCAGCTCCAAACAACTTTATATGTACAAATCATAGATCTGCATCTGTGCGAGTCACTGCTGACCAACGATTACTGCAGGTTGGAGACATATCCATCTATGCAAAATAGAGGGAAGCGTGTAAGATTAGCAAATGACTTCTAGTTTCGATGAAGTCCCTATCGATGTAGCGCGTGTTCCAAGTGTGGAATGGTGGGAAATGAAACTGGTTAGACTTTTAAACACAAGAATGACAATAACGGTTTTAAGCGATCTACGGAAACGTGGAGAACCTCAATTCGGGTGGCCGACTAGAATTTAACAGAGGACTTACTGATTTAAAGTAGTCCGCCTTAACCAACTCGCCACTTCGCCTGTTTGCAGAGTCTACTGAAAATACTACATTTGTTCAGCTAATCTCTTGCAGAGACGTAAAACGTTGTCGAAGCATTAGACTGCACGAGGCTGAACTCCTCAGCAAGGGGTGAGCTTAAGTACCTTTCCAGTGGTATTACATTTTTAGCTTTTTGCGAGGAAAGAGAGAAGAAATTAGCTACATGCTAATCTTCGACTGCATTATCGTGTACTCGTCCAGTCTAAAGCTGAACAGAAATACTGAGGCGAAGACGTATCACACGAAAAAGAAAAAGCGCAGTTTACATAAATATGCGTACGAACAGTATTAACCTAAACTATTAACGGAACTCCACACTTGAGTAGGTTACACAGGTACTCCATGACTTCCAGCAATGAACGTGTTATGAGACTAGGGAAAAGTACATTGAAGACCTTTATGAGGGGAAGACTTGTCTGATGTGACAGAAGAAGAAACAGGAGCACATGTAGAACAGATAGGGAATCCATTAGTAGAATCAGAGAGCTTTGGCGGACTTCAGATTAAATAAGGCAGAAGGGGTGGATAACATTTCATCAGGATTTCAAAAATTACTGGGTGAAATGGCAACAAAACGACTATTCACATTGGTGTGTAGAATGTATGTGTCTGGCGACGTAGCATGTTACTTTCGGAGCAATATCATTCGCAAAATTCCGAAGACTGCACGAGCCGACAAGAAAGTTCAGTGACTAGGTTGTTCTAATCAGAATCGACAGCAGACCAACACCGACAACGATAGTTCAGGTATACTTGCCGACGTCGCAAGCTGAAGATGAACAGATACAGAAAGTGTATGAGTATATTGAAAGGGTAATGCAGTATGTAAAGGGGGACGAAATTCTAATAGTCATGGGCGACTGGAATGCAGTTGTAGGGGAAGGAGTAGAAGAAAAGGAGAATATGGGCTTGGTACAAGGAATGAAAGAGGAGAAAGACTAATTGAGTTCTGTAACAAGTTTCAGCTGGTAATAGCGAATACCCTGTTCAAGAATCACAAGAGGAGGAGGTATACTTGGAAAAGACCGGGAGATACAGGAAGATTTCAACTAGATTACATCATGGTCAGACATAGATTCCGAAATCAGATATTGGAATGTAAGACGTACCCAGGAGCAGATATAGACTCAGATCACAATATAGTAGTGATGAAGAGTAGGCTGAAGTTCAAGACATTAGTCAGGAAGAATCAATACGCAAAGAAGTGGGATACGGAAGTTCTAACGAATGATGAGATACGTTTGAATTTCTCTAACTCTATACATACAGCAATAAGGAAGAGCGCAGTAGGCAGTACAGTTGAAGAGGAATGGACATCTCTAAAAAGGGCCATCACAGAAGTTGGGAAGGAAAACATAGGTACAAAGAAGGTAGCTGCGAAGTAACCGTGGGTAACAGAAGAAATACTTCAGTTGATTGATGAAAGGAGGAAGTACAAACATGTTCCGCGAAAATCAGGAATACAGAAATACAAGTCGCTGAGGAACGAAATAAATAGGAAGTGCAGGGAAGCTAAGACGAAATGGCTGCAGGAAAAATGTGAAGACATCGAAAAAGATGTTATTGTAGGAAGGACAGACTCAGCATACAGGAAAGTCAAAACAACCTTTGGTGACATTAAAAGCAACGGTGCCAACATTAAGAGTGCAACGGGAATTCCACTGTTAAATGCAGAGGAGAGAGCAGATAGGTGGAAAGAATACATTGAAAGCCTCTATGAGGGTGAAGATTTGTCTGATGTGATAGAAGAAGTAACAGGAGTCGATTTAGAAGAGATAGGGGATCCAGTATTAGAATCGGAATTTGAAAGAGCTTTGGAGGACTTACGGTCAAATAAGGCAGAAGGGATAGATAAAATTCCATCAGAATTTCTAAAATCAATAGGGGAAGTGGCAACAAAACGACTATTCACGTTGGTGTGTAGAATATATGAGTCTGGCGACGTACCATCTGACTTTCGGAAAAGCATCATCCACACAATTCCGACGACGGCAAGAGCTGACAAGTGCGAGAATTATCGCACAATCAGCTTAACACCTCATGCATCGAAGCTGCTTACAAGAATAATATACAGAAAAATTGAGAAGAAAACTGAGGATGTGTTTGATGACGATCAGTTTGTCTTCACGAAAGATAAAAGCACCAGGAGGTAAGTCTGACGTTGCGGTTGATAATAGAATAAGTCGAAAGAAAATTCCCTACGGTCACAGGTTCGAATGATGCCTCGGGCATGGATGTGTGTGATGTCCTTAGGTTACTTAGGTTTAATTAATTCTAAGTTCTAAGGGACTGATGACCTTGGAAGTTAAGTGTCATAGTGCTCAGAGCCATTTGATCATTTGAAAGAAAATTCAGGACACGTACAAAGGATTTGTCGAGCTGGAAAAAGCGTTCGACTGTGTAAAATGGAACAGCATGTTCGAAATTCTAAGAAAAATAGGGGTAGCTACATGGGAGAGACGAGTGAAATACGGTATGTAAAAGATCCAAGAGGGAATAATAAAAGTGGACGACATGGAGGAAGTGCTCGGATTAAAAAGGGTGTAAGTCGGGGATGTAGTCTTTCGCCCCTAATGTTCAGTTTGTACATCGAAGAAGCAATGATGAAAATAAAAGAAAATTTGGTAAGTGGAATTGAAATTCAAGGCGAAAGGATGTCAACGATATGATTTGCTGATGGCATTCCTATCTTGAATGAAAGTGAAGAAGAATTACATGTTCTTCTGAATGGAATGGAGTGTACAGAATATAGTTTGAGAGTAAATCGAAGAAAGACGAAAGTACCGCGCCGAGAGGCTGCGAGGTTTGAGGCGCCATGTCGCGGATTGCGCAGCCCCTCCCGCAGCAGGTTCGAATCCTCCCTTGGACATAGGTGTGTGTGTTGTTCGTACCGAAAGTAAGCTTAAGTTAGATTAAGTTGTGTGTAAGCATAGGGACCGATGACCTCAGCAGTTTGGTCCCAAAGAACTTACCACAAATTTCCAATTTCCGTAGTCCACAAGGAAAGCTTTATAACGTTCCCAACACAAGATGAAAACATACAATATGTCAAAAGAAAAAGATCGTTTAACTTACAGGTGATTCCTGTAACCATGAATATAAACTCTCAAATTAATTGAAACAATAATCAATATATTATACAGAGGTAAGTGTGCAATGTGTTTCTTGGGAGCTGTGGCACACACGAACCCTACCATCAGCTCTTACATATTGAAATCAGGACTTATCTAATTAGTCCACGGTTTTCCAGTCGTATAGGTGAAACCGATGTGACCATGAGCCCAGGAGAGGCGCTGTAGGTGATGTCGTGATGTTAGCAACGGCACTCTCGTCGGTCGTCTGCTGTCATAGCCCCTTGATGCCAAATTTCATTTCACCGTTCTAACAGATATGTTCGTCGTAGGTTCCCACATTCATTTCTATGGTACTTTCACACAGAGGTGCTTATCTGATAGCACTGACAACACTACACAGACGCCGCTGCTCTCGGTCGGTAAGTGAAGGCCGTCGGTTAATGCGTTGTCCATAATGAGCGGGTAATGCCTGAAACCTGCTATTCTCGGCACTCTCTTGACACTGTGTATCTCGGAACATTGAATTCCCTAACGATTTTCGCAATGGAATGTCTGATTCGTCTAGCTGCAACTATCTTTTCGTGTTGAAAGTCTGTTAATTCCCATGGTACGGCGCAAACACATCGAAAATATTGAGCACATGGTTAACCGTCTCTAGATCTGGTTGTTAGAGACTAGGCAACCGTCGTTCGCCCTTATTGTGGATTCCAGAGATTTCCACTGTCGGCTACCTGACCCTGCTAGAGGCGGATATTCAACAGGCTTTCCTACGCAAGCCTCTCTGTGGGTACTTTCTTTGATATCAGTAAGGCGTATGCCTCTACTTGGAGAAACAGTATTCTAGTGCAACTGCAACGATGGGGCTTTCGTGGTCACGTCCCCATTTTAAGGCCGGGCTTTCTGTCTAAGCGCTTTTTTTTCTTAGGTTTCGAGTTGAGACGTGTTGTTGGGTCGTTTTGAGCAGGAGAATGGTGTTCCTCAGGGCAGTGTTCTCAATGTTATCCCCTCTGGCCACAGTCATAAACATTATCATGTCTACAGTACTAACACATGTACAGTGCTCCTTATTTGTGGAGGATTTTGCTGTTTTCTCTTCTTTCCCCAACGTTACAACGGTGACCTTTCAGTTGCAACTTCTTGTGCGTAGGTTAGGAGAGTGGGCTGCAAAGAGAGGTTTACAGTTTTCTGCAGATAAGAGTATGTATTTATGTTCATTTTAATCGTTGTCTTCATACTTTTAACTTACATTAATTTCATATGAGGGACACCGTTATACTGTTTAGAGACTATGTGAGATTTTTGACCTCGTTATTATGCATTATTATGTGTTGGCTGCCACACCTGAGAACCTGAAAACTAGAACCCTGACGGGGCTGAAGGTAATAAAGTGCCTTAGCCAACAGGTCTTGGGGAGCGCACAGGTCGCACCTGCTCAGTTTTATATGGATTTCGTGCGTTAGCGACTAAATTATGAATGCATGGTGTGAGGATAGGAGAGGTCTTCTTATTTGTACATCATTGACGCTGTCCACCATGAGGAGATTAGGCGGGCCACGGTTTCTTATAGGACTAGCCCCATATCCATTCTCTGCGCTGAGGCTGGTGAACTGATACAGTCACGCATTTAAGTTCCTCTTGTCTCTGAATTCACCTGCATGTCACAGTGTTGCTCGTCTGCCTCTGGGACGCTTGTTGTCCGGCAGTCCACGAGCAACAATGCCATTTGGGATCCGCTTGCAGCATGTGCTGTAGTCAGTAAGGGTGTAGCAACCCCAAATCGAGGATTTTAACCGTCTGCCGTCCTGGTTACTGCAGAGGCTCAGAGTAGTTTTAGATTTGCTACAGTACAGGAGAGCCGCACTCTTGCATTAGTTTCTTAGTAAATCATTTTATCTGAGCAGAAAGACACCGCAGCTGTATTTACGGATGGATCGAAACGGGGGGACTCCCTTGGTTGCTTTGTGGTTTTCCCTGATCCTGTCCTCGAGGTCCGACTGCCTGGAGGCTTCACTGTCTTCTACGTGGAATTATATGCGCTTTTTTGTACACTGAAGCTGATGCGATTTGTTCCAGGTGCTAAATTTCTTGTCTGCTCCGTTTCTCTGAGATCCCTTTAGTCTCACCAGCGCTTGTACCAAGCACACGAAGTACTCCAGAATATCCAGGATGCCCCCTTCCAACTACAGCTAATGGGGAAGGAAGTGTCTTTTTGCTGTGTTCCAGGCAGGACACATGAATATTGTTGCGAATGAAACGGCGGATAATGCAGGCAAGGAAGCATATCCTGATTCTCACACTTATTCCAGTGTGCCATCCCCTGTTGAAGTACAGATTCATGCGTACATGGGAAGACGAGTGGCCGGAAGTGACAGATAATAAACTGTGTCTCGTAAGGCCCACTACGCAGCCGTGGTGTACCTCCTTGCAGCCACGAAGACGGGATGAGGTCCTCCTTAGTTGTCTTCGCCTAGGCCACGACCCCTTGACTCATGACTTATTACTCTGGAGTGACGATCCTCCTGTATGTGGTGTGCAGACCACTGTGCACCACATTTTACTATACTGTATTTTATTTTCGGACGAGAGAACAGCGGAAGATTGTCCAGCAGATCTGACCCTGTATTATAAGCAACGTTCAAATGAATGTGGTGCACTTTCAAGGCTCTGTAATGTGTATAACTTGTTTCCGAAAATTTTAAGGAGATGTTTTTAATGTGTTAACACGGTGTTTGGCTCACCCATATTTTTTGTAAGTGATCAGCCAGTTACATTTCTGAGTGTCTTTCTTTTAGCGCTTCTATGGTTTTATAAGTAATTTAATCCCGGGTGTAGCACCTTCCACACATTCTCAATTGCCTGCAGAGGTGTGAAATAGAGTGATTGTGTGGCTAAACGCGAGTGAGGTAGGAGCAAGTGAATGAGTGTCGTTTTATAGATTCCTACATCTACATCCATACTCCGCAAGCCACCTGACGTGTGTGGTGGAGGGTACGTTGAGTACCTCTATCGGTTCTCCCTTATATTCCAATCTCGTATTGTTCGTGGAAAGTAAGATTGTCGGTTTGCCTCTGTGTGGGCTCTAATCTCTTTGATTTTACCCTCATGGTCTCTTCGCGAGATATACGTAGCCGGGGTGCGGGGGGAGGAGGGGGGGGAAGAATATGATGCCTGACTCCTCGGTGAAGGTATATTCTCGAAACTTCAACAAAAGCCCGTACCGAGCTACTAAGCGTCTCTCTTGCAGAGTTAATTTATCACCTACGTAACACTTTCGCGATTACTAAATGATCCTGTAACGAAGCGCGCTGCTCTCCGTTGGATCTTCTCTATATCAACCCTATTTGCTACGGATCCCACAAAGGTGAGCACTATTGAAGCAGTGGGCAAACAAGTGTACTGTAACCTACTTCCTTTGTTTTTGGACTGCATTTCCTCAGGATTCTTCCTATGGCATCTGCTTTACCGACGATTAATTTTATATGGTCATTCCATTTTAAATCACTCCTAATGCCTACTCCAAGATAATTTATGGAATTAACTGCTTCCAGTTGCTGACCTGTTATATTGTAGCACTCTGATCAATAATTTTAGAGATTTTATCCACATTCATTTGTTTTAATGAGTGCAACAGGGCTGATAACCTCACTGTTTAGCATTTTTAAGCTCCAAACACATACATACACACACCTACACACACACACACACACACACACACACACACCACGATATTTAAAACAATGCATTTACCATAGACACTTTCTGTCTCTGTTGATATGGATGTCAGCATGCAGGAACACGTTCCTCATATTATGCTGTAACTGCCACGAGCATCTGTTGATCACGTCGTTTTACGGATGCAGCATCTCGTGGACGTTTACAGTGCTCATGGTGAACAAATTGTGTAAGCGGCGGTTAATATAAAATCAACATTATGCCTTTCTAATTTGTTTGACCTTTTCTGCCCACGTTTCTTTCGTAATATATTACATATCGAAACACTTCTACACATATTTTTCGCATTAACAGCTCCGGATTTGTACCTGGTGCCCAAAAGCAGAACTATATTTCCATCGTAAATCAATTTCACATTAACACATTAGAATATCTACCAGATTTCGCTGCTCTGTTAGTAGCTGCACTTTAATTATGACCACCCAGTATTACAACCTAAAAGTTATCCTACACTTACTGTAAAATGCGAAATTACGTGCAGAACGACTACTTATATATGTACATAATTCTGTTTCGTTTTCCATTTATGGTTGTTAATCCACTTTTGCTGGCCTGATAACATGGCTGTAACCTGCCTATCTCATCCCCGATGAAGCTCTAATGGGTTTAATTTTGATAGTTCTTGACATTTAATATCACCCATTGAGTTCTACCATGCTTGGATATGTACTTGTATGTGATACTAGTCCATAGTGTGGATTGATTCACTGCCGCACGAGAGTGGTGCACTTCTTCCGAGTATTTAATACAGCATATAGCTTCGTACCCGTGGTCTAGGGGTAGCGTCTTTGGTTCATGATCAAAACGTCTTCGGTCCCGGGTTCGGTATCCGCCACTGCCTAAGTTTTGATAAATAATCAGCATTGGCGGCCGAAGACTTCCGGCATAAGAAGTCAGCTTCATTCTGCCAGCGGCCTTGTCAAAGAGGGCGGAGAGCGGATAGAGGTTCAGGGCACTCTCTTGTCCTAGGGGTGGGAAAGTGCCCCTAAAGGCGGAAGAATCAGCAATGATCAACGACATGAGGATGCAGAAGGCAATGTAAACCACCGCATTAAAGACACGTAACGTGTATCCACAGGACATGTGTCCTGTAGTTGAAGAAGTGTCATGATGGAAAACAAGGATTTCTGGTCAGATGAGTATCGGGTAATATCAACAGCAGCAGAAAATGGTATAACAGGTGTAGGATTCGTTATGAATAGGAAGGTAGGGCAGAGGGTGTGTTACTGTGAACAGTTCAGTGACTGGGTTGTTCTAATCAGAATCGACAGCAGACCAACACCGACATCGATAGTTCAGGTATACATGCCTACATCGCAAGCTGAAGATGAACAGATAGAGAAAGTGTATGAGTATATTGAAAGGGTAACGCACTATGTAAAGGGGGACGAAAATCTAATAGTCATGGGCGACTGGAATGCAGTTGTAGGGGAAGGAGTAGAAGAAAAGGTTACAGGAGAATATGGGCTTGGGACAAGGAATGAAAGAGGAGAAAGACTAATTGAGTTCTGTAACAAGTTTCAGCTAGTAATAGCGAATACCCTGTTCAAGAATCACAAGAGGAGGAGGTATACTTGGAAAAGACCGGTAGATATGGGAAGATTTCAATTAGATTACATCATGGTCAGACAGAGATTCCGAAATCAGATATTGGATTGTAAGGCGTACCCAGGAGCAGATATAGACTCAGATCACAATATAGTAGTGATGAAGAGTAGGCTGAAGTTCAAGACATTAGTCAGGAAGAATCAATACGCAAAGAAGTGGGATACGGAAGTTCTAAGGAATGATGAGATACGTGTGAAGTTCTCTAACTCTATAGATACAGCAATAAGGAATAGCACAGTAGGCAGTACAGTTGAAGAGGAATGGACATCTCTAAAAAGGGCCATCACAGAAGTTGGGAAGGAAAACATAGCTACAAAGAAGGTAGCTGCGAAGAAACCATGGGTAACAGAAGAAATACTTCAGTTGATTGATGAAAGGAGGAAGTACAAACATGTTCCGCGAAAATCAGGAATACAGAAATAAAAGTCGCTGAGGAATGAAATAAATAGGAAGTGCAGGGAAGCTAAGACGAAATGGCTGCAGGAAAAATGTGAAGACATCGAAAAAGATATGATTGTAGGAAGGACAGACTCAGCATACAGGAAACTCAAAACAACCTTTGGTGACATTAAAAGCAACGGTGGTAACATCAAGAGTGCAACGGGAATTCCACAAATGCAGAGGAGAGAGCAGATAGGTGGAAAGAATACATTGAAAGCCTCTATGAGGGCGAAGATTTGTCTGATGTGATAGAAGAAGAAACAGAAGTCGATTTAGATGAGATAGGGGATCCAGTATTAGAATCGGAATTTAAAAGAGCTTTGGAGGACTTACGGTCAAATAAGGCATAGGGATAGATAACATTCCATCAGAGTTTCTAAAATCATTAGGAGAAGTGGCAACAAAACGACTATTCACGTTGGTGTGTAGAATATATGAGTCTGGCGCCATACCATCTGACTTTCGGAAAAGCATCATCCACACATTTCCGAAGACGGCAAGAGCTGACAAGTGCGAGAATTATCGCACAATCAGCTTAACAGCTCATGCATCGAATCTGCTTACAAGAATAATATACAGAAGAATGGAAAAGAAAATTGAGAATGTACTAGGTGACGATCAGTTTGGCTTTAGGAGAAGTAAAGGCTCGAGAGAGGCAGTTCTGACGTTACGGCTAATAATGGAAGCAAGGCTAAAGAAAAATCAAGACACGTTCATAGGATTTGTCGACCTGAAAAAAGCGTTCGACAATATAAAATGGTGCAAGCTGTTCGAGATTCTGAAAAAAGTAGGGGTGAGCTATAGGGAGAGACGGGTCATATACAATATGTACAAAAACCAAGAGGGAATAATAAGAGTGGACGATCAAGAACGAAGTGCTCGTATTAAGAAGGGTGTAAGACAAAGTTGTAGCCTTTCGCCCCTGCTATTCAATCTGTACATCGAGGAAGCAATGATGGAAATAAAAGAAAGGTTCAGGGGTGGAATTAAAATACTAGGTGAAAGGATATCAATGATACGATTCTCTGATGGCATTGCTATCCTGAGTGAAAGTGAAGAAGAATTAAATAATCTGCTGAACGGAATGAACAGTCTAATGAGTACACAGTATGGTTTGAGAGTAAATCGGAGAAAGACGAAGGTAATGAGAAGTAGTAGACATGAGACAAGCGAGAAACTTAACATCAGAATTGATGGTCACGAAGTCAATGAAGTTAAGGAATTCTGCTACCTTGGCAGTAAAATAACGAATGACGGACGGAGCAAGGACATCAAAAGCAGACTCGCTATGGCAAAAAAGGCATTTCTGGTCAAGAGAAGTATACTAATATCAAATATCGGCCTTAATTTGAGGAAGAAATTTCTGAGGATGTACGTCTGGAGTACAGCATTGTATGGTAGTGAAACATGGACTGTGGGAAAACCGGAACAGAAGAGAATGGAAGCATTTGAGATGTGGTGCTATAGACGAATGTTGAAAATTAGGTGGACTGATAAGGTAAGGAATGAGGAGGTTCTGCGCAGAATCGGAGAGGAAAGTAATATGTGGAAACCACTGATAAGGAGAAGGGACAGGATTATAGGACATGAGTGAATGACTTCCATGGTACTAGAGGGAGCTGTACAGGACAAAAACAGCAGAGGAAGACAGAGATTCGAATACGTCAAGCAAATAATTGAGAACGTAGGCTGCAAGTGCTATTCTGAGATGAAGAGGTTAGCACAGGAAAGGAATTCGTGGCGGGCGGCATCAAACCAGTCAGTACACTGATGACAAAAAAAAGAGCAGTTCAAATAACAATGATTTTTAGTGCCGCACTAGCAAGTGCACCGTTGGCTCTCGGTTCAGGCGGAGAGCTGACCGTCAGAATATACCACCAGGAGCCCACATTTCAGCAGACTGAGTCCCTAGATTATGAGATACAGTGTCAGCTTAGCCTTGCAGTGTAAATGCAGAAAATGCAGGGGTAACACATAACTTGTACTCTTAATTATACTGAAGACCTCATTTTCTTATTGATTCTCCTACTTTGTCTTTTCGTTTCACATCTTTCCTGTGAACTCGGATTGCAACTGCCACACACTATTATTCCCAATTCTTATGTGACCAGAATATATGAAATACTAGATTGCCATTCTCCTCAGATTCCGAAGAAAATATTATCTCGTTCTTTGATTTACAACATAATTTCAATGGGTACTGTGAACCCATTACCTATGTCCAGTTGCTATTAAATTTTGTTTTTCTTTTTCCTCACTCGTATTACTCTTATGTTCTTTGATTTGCGTTCTATAAATTGTAGTTTCATTTGTTTTCTTTTCAGACGGATCTGATTTATTCTTTTAGCACACTTTATTTCCTTCATTCACAGGTTCGTGCCCTACTGCATTACTCAGGGAGTTTACTTGTGCCAGAATGGGTTTTCCTTCGATTCTGATTATTTAATACCACTTCATTCAAAAGCTGTAGCTAACTGTAAATTCCAATTTTTTATGTTAACTGGTTTCTTACTGCTTAGCTATTTTGTGGACTTTTTGATGTACCTTTCCATCCGTTATTTTCTTGTAAGTTTCGAATCAACTAGTTGTGAGCCTTCAGCTTCCTCAGCTGTAGTAGACACATAAATTGTTCTCGAATCTATAAAATTACTGCTTTCTGAATTACTTACATTCCATTACAAGAACTGAAGATTCGTTTACTGGCGAGAATGATGATAGTGGCACACTTGTAACTTCTGAACATGAAAGTCAGATAACTGAAGAGCTGTTTTCAATATTGTACACCCCCTTCATTCACAATTATTTACTTCCATCTGAGTGTTCCGCAATATAAAGAAAACCCAATAAAATTCGCTGAATGAATGTAAAATTTATTCATTAGTTGCTTCTCGGCCACTGCGTATATTTTTATAGACCTTTCGTATAATATTACTGATATTTAAAAAATATGAAATAGTTTTATATTTATACTTCTGCTGGTGGCAAAGCTTCTGAAATGCTAAAGTGGTGCATAGAATTTTTTTTTAGTTTGTCATGAAATTACTTCCTGCCATCCAGCATCAGATTCCCATCATACCGACGAGAACGTTGACCGACGGCATGCTTTAGAGGACAGAGACCGATCTACAAACTACGCAGTTTCCGTAATTACCGTGCCTGGATACTGATATAAAAGATCGGTAAAAGTGTTCTCATGGACGCTGAAACAAAAATTTGATAAATTAAATTCCGATTGAACACTAGTGTCGTTCGGTAACTCTCCTTCGCTGCAGCCTGAAAAAAATTTAAAATGCAACATAATAAATTTAAATGTGGCATTAATGGAAGAGGAAAGTAGGTTCTTAATTCACCCACGGCTATTATAATTAAATTAGCGTGACTATTTACCCAAAAGTTACAGATACGAGAGCGACTATTTTGTGAACCAACCTTCGAAAACAAATGAGAGAGAGGGCTCACAGTTCCTGCTTTTATGTAGTCCTAAACAAATTACGGCGACTGCCTACAACTTGCCTTACAGAGCAATATACAAACATTTCTCTGGAACATTCTTTATCGGAACAGCAAAAACTACATCCCCTATATTAAGTAACGACACTTTCTGCTTACTTTATAGACTTATTTACACAAAGAAATTTTTAAATTTTTTCTTAACTAATTTTAGCCGTAATTAAACGTTTGGGTTATGTTTATTATTCATAAAGCAACATTTCAGTAGCATCATACTATCTATCGATACAGAGAAGTATCTCCAAATTGAAAGTTAAGTATTGGTACAGTAATATACAATAAGAGAGAGAAAAATTACACGGTTCAAATTTAAGCTAACATTAATTTCTTTGGTAATAGGCTGCGATTTATTGTTTTCTTTCTGAAAATAGCATACTTCATAATTTCTGTATTTATCGTTTCTGGACAATCTATTTAATCTGTATATATTATGTAATCACTTTACAAATTAATAGCTTGTTGCATGTTAATTACTGCACTGCAAAATTATTCAAGGAAAGTTATAAATATCACCAACAAATTCTAAAAAGTTATTAAACTTGCACAACAAATGAAAGAAGCATGGTAAATTTCAGAGCAGGAACTTTCATCTGAGATACAAGGTCTCAGGATTTGTTCTTTGCTATGGAAAACATAAGCATATCTGTACTGAGGTAAGGGGTTTTCATCTTATCCGAGACACAGTATATACCATATGGAACTTACAACTCACTATTCACACCTTTTGACTTACGAGGCTTTAGTATCTTTGCTATCGCCGGCCGTAGTGGCCAGGCGTTTCTAGGCGCTTCAGTCTGGAACCGCGCGACCGCTACGGTCGCAGGTTCGAATCCTGCCTCGGGCATGAATGTGTGTGATATCCTTAGGTTAGTTAGGTTTAAGTAGTTCTAAGTTCTAGGGGACTGATGAGCTCAGAAGTTAAGTCCCATAGTGCTTAGAGCCTATCTTGGCTATAATTCATGAGGCCATTTGGAAAAACAGCACTGAGAGACAATAAACGAAAATAATAATTGCAACTATAATAATAATAATAATGATAATAATAGTAATAAAACCGTTAAGAAATACAAAAGTGCACATCGGTGTTAAATGAGAGATGCTGACTTTAAAAACTGAAATAAATTAGATCGCTCGGAAAAATTTTTTCAGTCTCTTGGAAGAAAAGGTCGTGTGATTTGTTACTTGAAGAACCCAGCTGTAATTTATTATGGCAATTATCTTTGGGAACCAGCACGTGACATTCCTAACTGTTTATCCAACGGGACTTGACACAGAGCTCCAGTCGCACACTTACAACCACTGAAACCGAACATTTTCTAGTTATTTCTTTCGTCCGCTGAATTTATTTTTAACGAGCACCGCTGATAATTGGAACCGGGTCGCAGCGGCACACGTCTCTGCATCTCCCTCTGTAATGACGTCCTGGTGTGGGCAGCTGTGACCTCAGTAACTGGAGGGCACGCTCGTCCACGTGTCCTGGGTCGCCCATGCTGGACTCCTGTTGTAGCTGCCACTCTCCAGTAAATTAATAATTTAGGTACGTCGTCCGTAGAAATGCAAAATAAAAATCGCTCGCTTTCAGAGAAATCGTAGCAGGTCGTTAGCCGTATATAGCTGTCGTAAACGACAGACTGGCCCAACTAGTACATAATGAACGAGATAGACGTGTTCGGACGCACGACTAAAGCTTTCAACCGCTTTAAAATTTCAAGTTCTAATGTATAATAAATGAGAGTAGTTGGGAACTCTATAAAAATTTCTGTTCCAATAGTCACCGTCAAAACTCCGATTACGGTAAAGTCAGTTACAGCTTACAGCAATATTGGTTTAGGTGTATGCCATACCACTCCCTAGAATGGAAACAGTTTCTTAGTGAGTAGCAACAGTAATGAAGCTTGAACTGGGTCTGGAACATGGGAGGCTCGGGCGCTGACAATCACAAAACCTAATCTGAAAGAAGTAACTAAACAAAAACGCAACTGAGCAGGGGAACGAAGGCCAAAGTTCATTGAGTAAAAACTGGAGTTCAATTTCGGCTGGTTCACTTCAGTAAGCGAAATATTTTTTTATTGTCATTGCATAAAAATGCCGAAGCGGTCACGACGCCGTGCATCACCTTTTACACGCCGATGTTTCTTCAGCGCCAGAATATGATGCAACATGTATAGCACGGATGAAGAAGATTTTATTGCTAGAGAACCTGTGAAGCTCACGCCATTGTGGAAACACAGGGAACTGAGCTAAAATCCTAGTGAGAGAAAGTCTTCAGTGTTCAATTGGTAAAATGTCAGCCAACTGTGGTGATATTGTAACACTAACACCTCACATTCTCAGATTTTAGTTCAGCTCTTAAGGTAACTTAGAGCTCTTAAACATTGTAATAGTGGGCTTTATGAAGTGTGAGAAGCTCATCTGAAACCTTTCGTCATCATCATCACTGCTGTACGACATTATACACCCTCCAGTCTGATAAATTCCTCATCTAGACAAGTGCACGTAGTAAAATCTTGAGTTGTACTTAGGCATTTCACTCCAACATGTTTACTAATTTCATTTATCCACGATACATTATGTAGTCCTCTGTTTATGTCCTTATTCCTTAGAAACCAGAAAAGAACTATTTGTGGTTGGCAGGAGAGCCAACCCCGTATTGCTAAAGGAGGCCGAAGTGCATGCGTTTTAGCTCACGCAGGCTGGCGTGAGGTCTGGAGCATGACAAGGGAATTAGAATTGAGAAAAACGGACGTAGCTGGTGGAATACTTAACTTTAATCCATTAATGACGAACGTCGCTCTTTATGGTACATGATTCACAATATCAATAGTACGGATACTGGCGGCTTGCTAGGTCGTAGCAAATAACGTAGCTGAAGGCTATGCTAACTATCGTCTCGGCAAATGAGAGCGTATTTCGTCAGTGAACCATCGCTAGCAAAGTCGGCTGTACAACTGGGGCGAGTGCTAGGAAGTCTCTCTAGACCTGCCGTGTGGCGGCGCTCGGTCTGCAATCACTGATAGTGGCGACACGCGGGTCCGACGTATACTACATTCCTCCCCCGCAAATCGGCGTACGGTTGTGGCATAAGGCTTCCGCCCGCCGTGGAGAGGACCCCATGTTGACGTATGCGAAGAGGTGGGGAGCCTAAGAAAAGGCGAGGCTGTGCCACCCGCACCCTGCCATTCGGACCGCGGGGAGCTGGGAAACGCCTGAAAACCTACTCCAGGGTGCAAGCCAACATGCGGTGAATGCGCCCGTAGAGAGACAGGAGGGGCCGAAGGGTCGACCTCCATCGGGCCGGGGCACCCGGCGGGCGAAGACGACATATGGTCCGGTGCGGGCAAGAGTTCCATGTCGGAGGACAACTGGTCACCGGAAGCAATCGGCGGCGCGTGACTCAGGGAGGCGCCCGACGGTTGCAGCGACGCGTCCACTGCGGGCGTCGACGGCGGGAGAACAGGCGGCGGCGGCGGCGGCGGCGGCGGCGGCGGCGGCGGCGGCGCGTCGCCATGGGGCAAAATGGAAGGCAGCGTCGGTAACATCTGGGGCTGAGGCGAGCCAGTAGATGGGTCACCGAGGCGCTGACCGGACGGCACCGTCTCTGAAAGCAGACGGCGAGCGGCAGATCCCGTGCGACGACAGAGGAGCAGCTGGTTGAGATGCCGACGCACCTCATCAGAGGCCCCCAAAACCAGATACATAGCGCATCCGAGGCAGCGAAGAATGCGTCCTTCGAGCCAACGCCGTGAACCTCGATAGTGACGATAGTAGACAACGTCGCCTGGAGCAAAAGCAGGCGTCTGCCGCTGCACAGGAACATGATGCGGCGGATGTAGCAAAGACATCAAGGTTCAAGGAGGGCGACCGTGGAGCAACTTAGCCGGGGAGCGACCATCTCGGGGCTGAGAGTGATACGAGGACAAAAAGAGCAATAACGCATCATCCCAAGAATGCGACTCTTTCAACTTCAACATCTGTGACTTGAAAGTCCTGACCAATCGTTCAGCGGCACCGTTTGACTGTGGCGAAAACGGCGGGGACGTCAGATGTTGAATACCATTGGCCTTGCAGAATGACTGAAATTCCGCGGACATGAATTGTGTTCCATTGTGGGAAGCAATAGTCTGTGGAAGACCTTCAATGCAAAAGATAGCGGATAACGCTTGGATGGTGGCAGATGACGTCATGGAAGACATCCGGACAACAAAAGGAAAATTACTGAATGAAACTACCACAACCAACCATCGAGCATTCCAGAATGGACCAGCAAAATCGATGTGTTAGCGTTGCCAAGGGGAAGTGGGTTTTGGCCATGCAAAGAATTTCCGCGGTGGTGCTGATTGTTGTTCGGCTCACACCATGCAAGAAGAGCACATATTCGTAATCGCGGCATCGATTCCGAACCAAGTACAGTGCAAAAAGTCTCTCCTTTTGAGAAAAATATCGGCGAACCAACGGGTCCCCGATCCGTGACTTTGACAAGGGCCATTGCGTAGCAACAAAACGCAGAACGGGAGCAAGGATAGGGTCGGAAGCTGTGGCTGTAGCTACATGACGAAAATCAATCGGAAACGATTCCATCACGTCATCGGTTTCCGCATGAATGAACATGCCAGCAATTTCGGAGGAATCGAATGCCCTATCCTCAGCAACAGGCAAGCGGGACAACGCATCGGCGTTTCCGTGCTTAGCAGTCGACCGATACAAGATATCGTAGCGGTACTGCGAGAGGAAAATAGACCAGCGAATGAATGTCTGCGCTGTACGTGGAGGTACAGGCTTTGTCGGATGAAAAAGCGATGTCAAAGGCTTGTGGTCTGTGATTATGGTAAAGTGACGACCATCCAAGAAATCATGAAACTTTGTAACACTAAATACGAGAGCCAATGCTTCTTTCTCGATCTGTGAATAATTTCTTTGCGCAGACGAGAGCAATTTGGACGCAAAGGCAATCGGGCGGTCGTGCGATCCATCTTTGTGCGCAAGCACAACACCGATCCCGAAATCCGATGCATCCACCATCAACAAGAGGGGCTTCTGGGGATCGAATGGCGTATGGCAGGTATTGGAAAGCAACGCCGATTTCAACTGGCGAAAGGCGCGTTCGCATCACGTCGTCCAGACGAACGGAACACCCTTACGGCGTAAGCGATGAGGCGGAGCTGAAATGGAAGAGGCATGCGGCACATACCGATGGTAATTATTTTTCCGAGCACACTCTGTAGCTGCTTCAAATTCTGTGGCGACGGCAAGTCTTGTATGGCACGAAGGTGCGTGGGACTGGGATGTATGCCTTGGGCATTGAGTACATGTCCCAAGTATGGCAAGTCCCGAGCAAAAAACACACATTTGTCCTTCCGCAAGCGAAGACCATTTTGTCGCACGACCTGAAATAATGTTCTGAGATTGGCCAAATGTTCTTCTTCCGTCTTTCCGGAGATCACATTATAGTCCAGATAATTTGCTGCAGTAGGGACCGACGCACAAACAGTTTGCAGATATTGCTGAAATAATGCAGGGGCGGATGCACACCCGAATGGCAGTCGTTTGAATTGATACAACCCAAGATGCGTGTTAACCACCAAAACGCGCTGGGATTCTTCGTCCACCGGTAGTTTCAAGTAGGCATCTGCCAGGTCCAACTTCGAAAAATATTTACCCGCGCATAGTTTGTCAAAAAGATCTTCCGGGCGGGGTAAAGGAAAAGTTGCAATTACTAGTTGTGGATCCACTGTTACCTTGAAGTCCACACAAAGTCTTAATTTTCCGGACGGTTATGGCAAAATTACTAAGGGTGATGCCCAGAGAGAAACCTGCACACGTTCAATTACACCTTGTGATTCCAAATCGTGTAATGTTTTTGCGACCTCATCACGCAATGCCTGGGGAACATTGTGCGCTCTGAAAAATTTCGGGTACGCATTTACTTTAAGTTCCAAATGTGCTTTATAGTTCTTAGCGCAACCGAGGCCCGGTGCAAAAATGTCTGCAAATTCCTCACATAGACAAGAAACACTGTCTGAAGGCACCGTCTGGCTCAGTGATAGGTCCTGATTTACCATAGACAAGTTAAACAACAGAAATAAATCGAAACCAAACAAGTTCACTGCAGAAGAAGAACGAACGACGTAAAATGTCACAAGTCTTGTTTGTCCTTTGTATGTTGCAAGAAGGCTGCCCTGTCCTAACACAGGGATACCTTGACCCGAATAACTACTTAACTTAACATTTGCGGCATGCAACGGAGGTGTGCCCAGCAGTTTGTAAGTGTCTTGATTGATCAGTGAAACTGCAGCTCCGGTATCGAGCTGGAATGGTATCACTTTGCCGTTAATGTCCAAGTCTACAAAAAGTTTATTGTCCTGCTGACGACAAGAGCGACTGTCTCGTGCAACGTGAACTGACACTGGTACATAATCACTTGCGACTTGACGGGAGTTCCGGCGATGTCGACGCACACTATTTTGGTTGGTTGGTTTGGGGGATTAAAGGGACCAGACAGCTATGGTCATCGGTACCCACACTATTTTTGGGACGAACACAGTCACTGTTAGAGAGAGTGGCACTGGACGGAGTGGAATGAACTACATGAATTTCCATGGGTGAAGTTTCGCGAGCTTGAGTAACCTTGGTTCGACTCCGATTCCAGCGCGAAGCAAAGGGCCTGGAACGGTTTTGAGCTTTCGATCTGAGCTTTTTCTGGCAAAGACTCTGAACATGTCCTTTTTTATTACAATAAAAGCAAATAGCTTGGCGTGACGGGCAATTCTCAGGCGAATGTTTAGTAGCACAAGGCGGGCATGATTTGATCACTGCATTAGCTTGTCGACGCGATACATGCGGCTGAGAGCCTGGCGGCAGCGGCGCGGCAGGGCGCGAGGGCTGTTTACTGTTCCGTGCAGCTCGCCCGGCGGGCTGGTTAACCTGACACACTGCAGACGAAGTTTCAAATGATTCCTGAGCAAAGTAAAGTGTGTCCTGCCGATCCAATATGTCCATCACTTGTTGAAGGGAGGGATTTACTAGTTTCAAAATCTGTTCCCTTATACGAACATCAGAAACGTTCTGTGCAATTGCATCACGTACCATAGTATCTGAATAAGGGAGTCCACATTGACACTCAAAAGCACAATCCCTAGTAAGGCCTTGCAAGGTTGCAACCCACTCCCAATTAGTCTGACCTGCCGTACGTTTTGTACGAAAGAAGGTATACCGTTTGGCAACGACATTGACTGATTCATTGAAATCTGCATTTAATGCAGACAAAATTTCTTTGTAGGACAGAGTCGCTACGTCGCGTCGGGGAAATAATTTGACTATCACACGGTAAGTAGTCACGCCGACAGAAGACAACAAAAATGGCTGCCTCTCGTTACCTTGAATTCTGTAGGCGGCGAGAAGGAATCCAAATTGGCGTGACCACTCCGTCCAGCTCTCCAGTGCAGCATCACAAGGTCGAAAAGTGGGTGCAACAGCGTGTTGTGGCTGCGTTAGCGGTGAAGCGGCTGCTGCCGCATCGTTTTGCATCGCACGTTGACCCTGGACGAGCTGTCCAAGGGCATCCAGTAAGGCCTGCGCCTGCTGACTCTGTAAGCGATAAAATTCGGACAGTATATCTGGAGATTGTGGCGAAGCCATTACACAAGTAAATCAGGGCAATTTAGTTAAGAACACTTTTACTCTTTTCGCCATTGTTGTGGTTGGCAGGAGAGCCAACCCCGTATTGCTAAAGGAGGCTGAAAGGCACGCGTTTTAGCTCACGCAGGCTGGCGTGAGGTCTGGAACATGACAAGGGAATTAGACTTCAGAAAAACGGACGTAGCTGGTCGAATACTAAACTTTAATCCATTAATGACGAACGTCGGTCTTGACGGTACATGATTCAATATCAATAATAACTGATAATGGCGCCTTGCTAGGTCGTAGCAAATAACGTAGCTGAAGGCTATGCTAACTATCGTCTCGGCAAATGAGAGCGTATTTCGTCAGTGAACCATCGCTAGCAAAGTCGGCTGTACAACTGGGGCGAGTGCTAGGAAGTCTCTCTAGACCTGCCGTGTGGCGGCGCTCGGTCTGCAATCACTGATAGTGGCGACACGCGGGTCCGACGTATACTACCGGACCGCGGCCGATTTAAAGGCTACCACCTAGCAAGTGTGGTGTCTGCCGGTGACACCACAGAACTTACTCGGTTGGTTCACCCTGTTTCGTGTCCCGCCCACTTCCATTTAGTATTCAGTGAGATCATGGTTATGCCTTGTTCTCCAATCAGTAAGTTATCTCACCTCGTAATTCTTTTCCTCTCTCTGCTAGTAATTCCTGACATCCATCCATTACACGCTAGAAAACCCTCGATGTGCTAGCAGTCTTCATCTATAACTACATTCTCATCTACATACATACTCCAGAAGTCACTATACGGTTTGGGCGATGAATACCTCGTACCACTGTTAATTAGCCCTTTCTTGCTCCACTTGCAAATGGATCAAGGGAAAGCGGCTGTCTATATCTCTCTGTAAGAGCCCCAAATCCTTTTCTGTACATGAAATGTACGTTGGCGGCAGTGGAATCGTTCTACACTCAGCCGCAAATGCCGTTCTCTAAATTTACTTGTTAATGATCCGCGAAAAGAACGCCGTCTTCTCCCTGGAGATTACCATCTGAGTTTACGAAGCACCGCTATAATTCTCACTTGCTGATCGAACCTACCGGTAACAAATACAGGGTGGAGTGAAATTCGCGAAATCGGACTTCGCAGGTGGACTCCCCACATTGCAGCGATAAAAAAGGTCTCTCACAAAAAAGCATCGGGCGAGTGCATCTAGCAAAAAAAGATCGTTAAAGAGTGGCAATCTGGCAACACTCTAACCACATGTACAGTAACTGCCTTTGTCAGGCCGTACAACATGCGCTGGAAGTTTTGTACAGTGGATACAGTTTTGGGTTAGCGTGCAGGAAGTCGATGGTTCGATCCATGGTTGAAACATAGGTTTTTTATTTGGTTAATGTAGTCCAGGTGGTACAGTATCTGGCATCTTAATCGTCAACAGCGATTGCAGCGGGTCCCCTAGAAAACATTTGCACTTCCATACTACAACCCTAGAAATGGAAGATGGGTCAGATTTGAGAGAATCCCTTTCCACTCACTGGAAAATGTTCCACTACATGTTCGGCAGAGGATATCGTTCGAACATGATGGTGCACCTCCACACTCTGGAATTACTGTGCAACAGTATTTGGGTAGAACATTCCAAGGGAAATGACTTGGAAGTGGAGGCGCAGCTGTACAGCCACCGCGTTCGCCTATCAAAAATATCCTGGGGAAACCTGAAGAAGCACGTGTACTCCACTCCTCTGACGAATGTGGAAGAATTGGTAGCTCGAGTTCCTGCTGCTCTTGTTCTTTGGACGCAGCTTTACTGCGAGGAGTCCAGAGCTGTATGATCCGGCGTATTGCGCAGTGTTCAGAAGTGCAGGGAGGGTGCTTTGAGCATCTGTTGTTCTGACAAAGTATTCTGTTGTGAAGGTCATGCAGTCCTTAACATGGACATTATTATTGTCACTGGTTGCTAATGTGCGACATCTCAGCGCTCATATTACATGTAGTATAAAAGACAAGTATATGTTGTGTTACTGTACTGTGTTATCATCTGCAGCATCTCGAAATTGAAATTGTTTTTGCAGTTATTCTATTTCTTATTTCTCTCACAATGTATTTGTTATTCTCAGCGTTACAAAATGTTGTAAATTTAGGATACATTGTGACCTAAGAAACGGTGTATATTACAGTATGAAATGTCAGAATGAAATTAGCAAATAATAATAATATTAAAAAAAACATGCGCCCTACCTCAAGATCGAAACTTCGACCTCTGCACCAACTACCGACTGCACCAACTGCCCAGCACATGTGATATGTGCTGACGGAAGTAGTTACCATACATTTGATTGCATTGTTTCCAGATTGCCTCACTTTAACGTCCTTGAGCAGTGGTAAAAACTGCTGTTTTGAAGAGCGCGCCGTAGCGCATAGGGTGAAGCAGTCGCCCTCCGGTTCTGTCGGTGGCACCGCTGTGGCAATCGCAGCTTTGGCGTCTCCCTCTGGTGGGAAAGGGGGAAAGTTTGCCTGTTCACGTGCATTTAAGGGGCGCTATGAACTCGTCAGTTGGCCAGACTGAGTCGGTCAGTCTGGGTCAGTCTCTCGTCCCCAGTTTGCTAGTGTGTTTGTCGTCCGCATTTGTGAGGCATGTCTGTCTGTCGCCCGGTCGGGGCTTAGTTCCTGCATCTGAGTCTGAGCGTTAGGCCGCCAGTCTGCTCGAGTTGCTAAGGCAACGGTCATTTGCAGTTGCATCGATGTTGGTCGGTCGCGCACTGAGACACAAGATGACTTGTCCGCCTTCAGCGTCGGCGCATGTGAGGTCGCCGTATAGCGAAGGGTAGGGGCTTCGCGGTCGACACGAGAGTAACAGGAGTCAGCCCACGACATCAGTCTGGCCGGTGCGAGCTGCTACGCCGTAGTGTAACTGGTTCTCCGAGCGCTTCTGGGCCCCTTCAGTTACCATTTTGTAAATCTTGGCTCGGTCCTTTCCTGGTGCAGGGATGTCGTTTTGCCAGTGGGCGTGTTTCCTCTGTAGGGTTGGGTCCGAGCCAGTATTTCCGCCATCGTGTGGAAGTGAGTAGGAAATTCACCTGAAGTGCAGTCAAGACGGAGCAGCAGTCGCGGACGGAGCAGCGGGCAGTCGGTCGGTTAGTGCGGACCAGGAAAGACGGGAGATCGGCGCGCCTTCCTGCGTCCGTTGAAGCGGCTGGAAGCGGACGGTTCGTGAGAGCGATCTAGGGGTGCTGCGTCAGGTCTTCTGCAGGAATCGCACTTTATTATAAGTTAAATGATTGGTGATATGTTGTTTTGTTTACTTGTTAAATTCTACTTGTTTTCTTGGTCAGTCTCTCGTCCCCAGTGTAGTGGGACGTGAAATTGAAGCGTCATCCATCCACCAGTGCCAGCCCAGTTTGCAGGTGAATGTAAGTTTAATTTAGTGTTTTGTTTAGGTATTTTGTAATATTTATTATTGTTGTGAATTATCTATAGTTTTGTTTTTATTTTTATGTTTCATGTACGGAGAGGGCGGCGCAACGAACGGAGACAGCATCTTCGCTGCCGGGACCAGAGAGAAAATTGCTAGCCACTATACGTCGCGGGTCGACAGCCAAAGAGAAACAGAAGATCCTGAAACCGAGTTGTTGCATCGTGCTTCTAAAAACTGAAAAAATAAGAATTTGTAATGTTTCTACAACAATGACGTCATAGAAAGTTTAATCATGTTGTAAATGTTCAGTCCTACCTTGTCAAGACTCAGGTTCACGTCTATATGTAGTATATAGGAAGATAATAAACTAGTGTATACTGCAAAAGTTTAAATACGTGTTCCGAGAATTTATTTATGAAGATTTATTGATTTATTTGACAAGATTGTTAATTTTGACAACGGTCATAGCGAGTTTGAGTCTTAAAAGTTTATTCAATGTGGTTTTAAGATTTATTAAAGCAGATTCTTGCGTTAATATAGTCTCGGAGAAAAAGCAAATGACATCTAAATTGACAAAAGTTTGCGCAAACCAATTGGACTGAGTGACGTAATTCTGCGCATACGACTCAAATGATGATGTTTTAATTACAGTTTCGTTCAAGAACCATTCAGCGACCACTTATAAAAAGAGTTTAAATAATTCTGAAGTGTTTTGTAACTGACGTTGGTGACGAAGTCTGCACATGGTCATATGTCAAAAGAAAATCATTTATACAAAACTTACGTCGTTACACTACACCAGCTTGCTCGTCTGTCTCTCGTCCGCATTTGTTAGGCAGTTAGTGTCTGCCTGTCTGTCTGCCGTACGTTAGTAGCTGTCTCTGCCATGTTTGTCGGATTCGGTACGTTAACGAATTGATTGCTTGAAGTGTAACGATCTGCTTGCTGAAATATGTTTTTATCTTGCCTCTCATCTTGAGAGGCGGTATATGAGTACTATAGAGCATGTTTGGTCAACCTTGTACAATTTTATGTAAGATTGCGTTTCATGGGCTTTTATTTAAATGGTCATTATAGTATATAAAATTCCCACCCTTCAACCATAACACTTTTCTTAGAAGTTAAAATCAATTTGCACCTTCGGTGGCAAGTTAATCTTTTAATTTTAGTGCTTTGTACGATTTCCATCCCTCCTACGGGGTGCATAGCTTGGGTGCTTGTGTGAATTGTTAAAGCTTTTACTTTAAAGTAATCTGGTGTGTTGCAGATATGCACCTGTGTAGTCTTTCAGAGGTTGTTGTGAGCGGTCGTGACTACGGCCGTGTCAAAAGGGAGAGGCAAGATTCTCAGCCCAAAACCTCATACACTTAAAAATTTGTTTCTTTCTGCCTCTGAATAAATTGTATCTTGATATTTAGAGGGTGCTTTCTGTTTATAATTTTAAACCTGTTTCTTAAAAAAAAAGGCTTTTGTAAATAAAATTTCCATTTGTTAAAAGAAATTTAATTTTGATTTCATCATTTACTCCTTGTAACAACTTCCACGCTCACATAGTGTGATTAAATGTGTAAACGTTCTTGATCAATCGCTAGTAAATAAAGTAAATTCTTAAGAAAAGTTTTGAAAGTAAATTCACGGTTCAGTCCTTTTTATGCCGGATGTACTCGTTGGACGAAATTTTGTGACAGACATTTTTTTTATCGCTCGCATGTGAGGAGTCGCGCTGCGAAGGCCAATTGCACGAATTTCGCTTCACCCTGTATGTCAATACACCTCAAAATTGCTTCAACGTCTTCCTTTAATCCGACCCGGTGAGGATCCCCAATACTCGAGCACTACGAAAGAGTGGGACGCACTATCGCTTTATACGCGGTATCCCTTATAGATCAGTCACAATTTGTACATTTCTACCAACAAAGCGACATTGACCATTCGCCGTCCCTATTGCCGAACTTACTTGCTCCTTCCATTTCATATGACTTTTTAACGTTACGCCTCGGTATTTAATCGATTTGACTGTGTAAAGCGGTACACCAATAATACAGTATTCGAACATTACAGTAACATTTCCCCAATTATCCTATTAACTGACTTTTTCTACATACGGAGCGTCATGCCATGTATCTCACCACAGACACTCTAAGTCAGGGCTTCCCAACCTTTTCAGCTAGCGGACCCCTTTTTCAGTCGAAAATCCATGGCAGACCCCGAGTCAGTCAAGAGCATAGTAACTTCAAATTTCAGAGCAAAACCAATGGGAAGTGATAGCTTCTTAATGCAGGTTCCATGTTCCCAATGACCTCCCCCCCCCCCCCCCCCTCACACCGAAGTATCAATAGTCTTTAGTTTAGAGATGAATGAAAACAACTTGAAATTAACGATCCAATTTGTATTCCCACTGTATCAAGACACTTACTAGTGGATTTACTCCCTTAGTTCAACACACTGTAACCTGATTAAAATTAATTGGTAATTGAAATTTCACAGGATGGAGCTTTCTTCTTTCAAGAACAATTGACGTCACGTCCAAACTGTTCACTGTTGACAAGCTGTCGCACTATGGTCTTTTCACTTCCTCTATTTGGCTACTGTTGTGAAAGGAGCATGCATATTTCGTAAGCATATTTCGTAACAGTCATGTGTGTGTTTGTGTGTGTGTGTGGTTTTTTGTGAAATCCGAAGAAAAATTTTCAAATGTATGTAAAGTCTTCCGTTGGTCGTCCTCCCTCCTCATTCATTTCAACTGGAAACTTCCCTTGGTGTGAAGGCGATGGAGAAACTGCAGCCTTCTTCAATGATCCTGACTTCAGCCACCGATCCATGTTAGAAGTAATAAACTAGTCAAAAATCGATTTATGAAACAGGTAGTGAACTGACGAGGCACGTTTAACATTTAATGATGCCTGGGGCCGCATACGTGCCAGCGAGCACTGTGATTGGTTGACAAAGCTCGCTCCATGCATGCGTAAAAGGTTTCAACGCACCTAGCGCCGTGAGCCGGCGTACAAATGACCACCGTATTGTTGGTAAACAGTCGATGAGAGAAGCCGCATTTTCCGGCACTAAACTGTGCTTACATTCTCATTTAGGAACCACAAAGGCTGCTTGGGGATACAACTTGAAGTAATGTAAAGTCTTCCGTTGGTCGTCCTCCCTCCTCATTCATTTCAACTGGAAACTTCCCTTGGTGTGAAAGGATGGAGAAACTGCAGCCTTCTTCAATGATCCTGACTTCAGCCACCGATCCATGTTAGAAGTAATAAACTAGTCAAAAATCGATTTATGAAACAGGTAGTGAACTGACGAGGCACGTTTAACATTTAATGATGCCTGGGGCCGCATACGTGCCAGCGAGCACTGTGATTGGTTGACAAAGCTCGCTCAATGCATGCGTAAAAGGTTTCGACGCACCTAGCGCCGTGAGCCGGCGTACAAATGACCACCGTATTGTTGGTAAACAGTCGATGAGAGAAGCCGCATTTTCCGGCACTAAACTGTGCTTACATTCTCATTTAGGAACCACAAAGGCTGCTTGGGGATACAACTTGAAGTAAAAGTACACTTGCTTTTTACGCGAAAAAAATAGTGATGAATTTGATTTTCACATTTCTATTCAATAATTTTACTCATTATTTTACACGATTTCGTGCAAGGTGGCCGCGGACCCCCTAGAAAGAGCCGGAGGACCCCTAAGGGGTCCGCGGACCACACGTTGGGAAGCCCTGCTCTAAGTCACTCTACAGCCGCTTAAAGCAACAGTTTCGAGTGTACCACATCATCAGAAAATAGCAAAAAATTGTTGCTCACTATATCCTTCAGATCGATATAGAGAACAAGATCGGTACTATCACAGCTCTCCAGGGCACTCCTTACCATACCCTTGTCTCTAATGAACAGCCGCCGTTCACGACGGCGTACGGGATTCATATAATGTTACTTAAAAACCGTCTTGATTGCAAATATTTTTATTCATATGACCGGTTTCGGTTCATTCAGAACCATCTTCAGATCTGATATTTCAGTTACAGGAGTAACTCGTCCAAATCCAGCAGTTTTCAGATGTGACGTAGCATGTGAAAACTGCTGTATTTGGACGAGTTACTCCTGTAACTGAAATATCAGATCTGAAGATGGTTCTGAATGAACCGAAACCGGTCATATGAATAAAAATATTTGCAATCAAGACGGTTTTTAAGTAACATTATAATTTCACTGATTGCTGTTGTCCCAAAAGACATTATGTCTGTTTTTGCAAAGTACGGGATTCAGTTACAAAGTCTTCGAGCAACTCACATATCTGAGAACCTAACACTCATGCTGCAGTGGAAAGCCGTTTCAAACGCTTACGGAAAATCTAGTAATATGGATTGGGTCTGCCCATCATCCATCGTTCGCAGGTTGTCTTGCGAGGGAAGGGCAAGCTGAGTTTCGCACGACCGTTGCTTTATGTATTCGTGCTGGTATGTGGACAGAAGCTTTTCTGTCGCGAGGACTTTTGCTTATGTTCGAACTTAGAGTATGCTCAAGAACTTTGCAGCAAACGGTGTAAGGATATCAGTCTATAATTTTGCTACTCTGTTCTTTTACACTTACAATACACAGAAGTTATTTCCAGCCGCTTGAGACAATGCTCTGGGCGAAAGAATTGTTATAAATGCAAGGCAGGTAGGGGATCATTGTGCAGGTTACCCTCTTTAAAATCGAAATGGGATGACATCCGGACCTGGAGACTTACTTGTTTTCAATTCTTCCAGTTGGTCGTGGACGCTAGGTGTGCCTGTTTTGTGGCCTCCATACGGGAGGCTGTGCGAGAATCAGCCGATGGAACTTCTGTACAATCCTCCTTGGTCATAAGCCAAAACGATCAATAAGAGCTTCACTTCTAAGCTTTCCTATTGAGAAACATCGGAAAGCTGCAAGAAAAGTTTCTTAGCTTGAGTGGCCAAAACCGCATAAAAGTAATTTCAAAAGAAACAGATGTGTCCCATCACGGTCCTTTGTAACTCTGCATCAAAGTGCACTTGATGACTGGTGGTAACAGGTCTAAACATTAACGAAACACAAGCTGCTAATTAAACACTGTTGTGCAACCGACAGTTGTCATTAGCGTAATTCCAAGATCCTTAAATGAGATATTATTTGGCAAACTTCCAACTCTTAAACTGAGACGATACATGCTCTAAGAGAGAGAGAGAGAGAGAGAGAGAGAGAGAGAGAGAGAGAGAAACGACAACGCACCACGAAGGAACTGTAGGACTGGGACAGAAATCCGTATGTATGACGTACATATATCGAAAAACGAGTTATTGCAGTTTCATAAAAAAATGATGATTTATTCAAGAGAAAGAGCAAAACAAATTGAGCAAGTCAATAATCCTTTGGTCCACCTCCGGCCCTTATGCAAGCAGTTATTCGAATTAGCACTATGTTTTTGAAATGGCCTCTTGAGATACACGTGCAAATTCTGTCCAACTGGCGCGTGAGATGGTCAGAATCCCCAGTTGCTTAGAGAAACCTGCCCCTAATACTCCAAATGTTCTTAGTTGGAGAGAGATCCGGTGACGTTCGTGGCCAACGCAAGCTTTAGCAAGCATGACGACAAGCAATAGAAACTGTCACCGAGCCCGCACCACTGTGCTGCAGGAGTGCCACGGATAACAACCAAAGGGACCCTCCTATAAAAAATGGCCCCCAGACTATCACTACTGGTTGCCGGGCCGTATGGTGGGGCAACTGTCAGGTTGGTATCTCACCGCAGCCCGGAGCACCTCCAGACACGTCTTCGGCCTGTAATCTCTTTGTCTTTAGTAGAATTCTCTTCCGTGATGAGTACAGTTTCGAAAAGAGCCCTGATGACCAGCAAAGACGTGTCTGCAGACTGCGGGTTACCAACCTGATTGTCGTCCGTCATACGGCCTGACAACCAGGTATGGTGGTTTTGGAGTGCCATTTCTTTTCGTTGTCATCTGCGGCATACTTACAGCATAGCGGTATGTCGAAGATATTCTACACCCGTTACAGCGCCATTAATGGCTACCCATCTTAGGCCTACTTTTCAGCACGATGATTACCATCTGCACTCGGCGAGAGTTTGTACTGCTTGCCTTCGTGCTTGCCAAACTCTTCCTTGGCCAGCAGCATCGCCGGATCTCTCTCCATTTGAGAGAGTTTAGAGCATTAGGGGGGACAGTTGAAAAGAATCCCTCAGGAGGATATCCTACAACCCAATCAATCAACTTCATGCCAAATAACTGGTAGCATTAAGGCCAGACTTGGATCAACGGGTTACTGACCTGCACAATTTACAAAACTCTTTCTCTTGAATTAATGATCCAAATTTTCTGAATTTCTAATCATTTGTTTGTCTGCACATGTAAATTACATCACATTCACCGATTTCCGTCCCATTCGGATAATTCCTTTGTGGTGAACTTCTTTTTGTCTTGGATTGTGTGTGTAACAAATACAGTATTTATCGAGTCATTCATCTGCTGCTATCGTATGTTCCTTCATTATGTATAATCAAAGTGAAAATGAAGGAAGAAGGCAAAATCAGGGGTTGAATTTTCGGAACAAAGGTGACAAAAAAGGGACAGAGATTACACTCCAGGGAACCACAGAGAAGACGTCAAACATATTAACACATAACAGAAAGGAAAGGTTAGAGTTATACGAGCATATTTTCAGATTACCGCCAACGAGACTCACCGCAGAACTCTGAACATAAATACAAGTCAACAATAGCATGGACAACGCAAACAAAACTTGATGTAAGGAAAGCACAATTCGAGGCAATTGCAACTCAAGACAGAGAAGTCTGCAGAGTCAAGACAAGATATCCAAGTGGAATTTTAGGCCAGAGAATAAAGTCTCAAAGTGAACTGAAAATAGAGAGCCTTGGAGGATGAATGAGGGAGTCGTTTCATATCGGAAAGAATGCTCAAATGAGGCAGAATGCTTTTCGTGATCCTAAATATATGTAGAATGAATGTTAATAAAACCGACAAAGTGAAAAGACGGGTTCCTGACTGGAAATGGAGGAATAAAGTTCCTGTGAACATGTGTCCGGAAATCACCGTTACCACGAACATGGCGATGACGAATGAAAGATCCTCAGAATCCGTGCCGTGTGTTATTGGTGCAGCGTACTATAAGCACCAGAAAGGTCCGGCATTCATATCGAGAACAAGAAGAGATGGCGTTTGTGTACGGCCAAGCAGATGGAAGGGGTAGACAGGCAGTACGGCTGTACCAAAACAAGTACTATGACAACATCACACAACATTTGAAGCCCTTTTTGGGGGTTTGTGTGATCACGGTTCCTTTGAGTCAGACGAACGTGCAGAGAGGCGCCGGGCGGGGTGTACATCAGATTTGGAGGACCAGATTATACAGCATATTGAGAAGAACCCTAGTACACGCTCCAGGCAAGTTGTCGGCCAACACGATGTAAGCCAAAGTACTTAAACCCCTGGTTGTATCCTCTGGGGGCATTTGAAAAGCGTTGTGTGTGCTGAACCCCTTCCTGATGTGCAGATCCTTCAACAACGTGTTCACGGCGCTTGTGACGCTATTCGGAAAGAGGTCTAAACGCGCGAAAGAGTGCGGCAGTGTACTATGCGACGAATGCATTGCATCCCAAGAAGGCTACTTTGAACATTTATTGTGTCGTGGATGCAAGGCAGCTCTGTACTGAGTTCCGGGAAAATTTACTGGCGTTGCATGCGCACCTTCCATTTCCGGACACATATTCATGGCACATTATTTCCTTCATTTTCAGTCAGCAATCCATCCCTGCAGTTTTTCGGTTTTATTACTGCTTGCTCTGTATATACACCTCGAAGTATTAATTAAAGAGCAGCTACTTACGGAGGTCTACCGTGGGATGTAATTATCGTATGGTAGCGAAACTCGCTACATATGATAACTCGGTAATGCGGAATCGATTCACGTTGAAAAACAAGCTGCCCCACTTGTGGCCACCAGGAGCAAATCTGGCGCTTGAGTTGCTACAATAATAATTATAAAAGGCGGCAATTTTATTTACGCACTGTCTTTTAAATAGATATGATGGTATCTATGCAAAGAAACGTAATGATGCTAAAATGCTTTAAATTCTTGCTATGATTTAATCTTTAAAATTTAATAATTCTGTTCCTGTTAATTTTTAATTAATTAACTTGCGTCGTTCAGATTTCGTAACGCTGACGGCGTTAAAATTTAAAGTTGTTCAGTCCCTGTTTTGTTTTATTTCAATTGTTGCGAGCCAGCAATGGTGAAACGCTGTTCGCTTTCAAGTCTATACATTTATAAAAATCAGGTCCAGGAAACACTTTTGTGATCACGGTTGCGATTTAGACGGTATTCGCGTAATTGTACTGATTAAGAGTTACCGTTTCCGAAAGATGCAGGTTCGATTAAAGCTGTGTGCACTTTTGCGCGTATAATGAAAATATTCCTAACATGTCGCGTAACAAAAAGTAACATGCGAATCACAACCGTGGTCAAACGAAGAAAATACACTACTGGAAATGGAAAAAAGAACACATTGACACCGGTGTGTCAGACCCACCATACTTGCTCCGGACACTGCGAGAGGGCTGTACAAGCAATGATCACACGCACGGCACAGCGGACACACCAGGAACCGCGGTGTTGGCCGTCGAATGGCTCTAGCTGCGCAGCATTTGTGCACAGCCGCTGTCAGTGTCAGCCAGTTTGCCGTGGCATACGGGGCTCCATCGCAGTCTTTAATACTGGTAGCATGCCGCGACATCGTGGACGTGAACCGTATGTGCAATTGACGGACTTTGAGCGAGGGCGTATAGTGGGCATGCGGGAGGCCGGGTGGACGTACCGCCGAATTGCTCAACACGTGGGGCGTGAGGTCTCCACAATACATCGATGTTGTCGCCTGTGGTCGGCGGAAGGTGCACGTGCCCGTCGACCTGGGACCGGACCGCAGCGACGCACGGATGCACGCCAAGACCGTAGGGTCCTACGCAGTGCCGTAGGAGACCGCACCGCTACTTCCCAGCAAATTAGGGACACTGTTGCTCCTGGGGTATCGGCGAGGACCATTCACAACCGTCTCCATGAAGCTGGGCTACGGTCCCGCACACCGTTAGGCCGTCTTCCGCTCACGCCCCAACATCGCGCATCCCGCTTCCAGTGGTGTCGCGACAGGCGTGAATGGAGGGACGAATGGAGACGTGTCGTCTTCAGCGATGAGAGTCGCTTCTGCCTTGGCGCCAATGATGGTCGTATGCGTGTTTGGCGCCGTGCAGGTGAGCGCCACAATCAGGACTGCATACGACCGAGGCACACAGGGCCAACACCCGGCATCATGGTGTGGGGAGCGATCTCCTGCACTGGCCGTACACCTCTCTTGATCATCGAGGGGACACTGAATAGTGCACGGTACATCTAAACCGTCATCGAACCCATCGTTCTACCATTCGTAGACCGGCAAGGGAACTTGCTGTTCCAACAGGACAATGCACGTCCGCATGTGCTCTAGAAGGTGTAGGTCAACTACCCTGGCCAGCAAGATCTCCGGATCTGTCCCCCATTGAGCATGTTTGGGACTGGATGAAGCGTCGTCTCACGCGGTCTGCACGTCCAGCACGAACGCTCGTCCAACTGAGACGCCAGGTGGAAATGGCATGTGAAGCCGTTCCACAGGACTACATCCAGCATCTCTACGATCGTCTCCATGGGAGAATAGCAGCCTGCATTGCTGCGAAAGGTGGATATACACTGTACTAGTGCCGACATTGTGCATGCTCTGTTGCCTGTGTCTATGTGCCTGTGGTTCTGTCAGTGTGATCATGTGATGTATCTGACCCCAGGAATGTGTCAATAAAGTTTCCCCTTCCTGGGGCAATGAATTCACGGTGTTCTTATTTCAATTTCAAGGAGTGTATATGATGACATAAATGTTCTTCGCTGTTATTCAGGTCAGGTTTAGATTAAACACCGCAATTTTCAGTCTTTAGAAATCAAAAAACGATACACTTTGTTTTGAATAACTTGTATTTACCTTTTCTTATACAATATGGTGATTGTCCGCAAGGATTATCTTTCTCTCTCTTTCTTTTATAGCCTTTCTACATTCACATTACATTCATTGACTTTTCTTTCTCCACCGACCAGTACGAGAACAAAATCCGCCGAGACAAAATGTCTTACATAGAATCAGCTCTCACTTAACAATCATATACAGCTTCACAGTACAAACAATGCTAGTTTATTCCGTGCACTAGGAAGTCTTTGATTCACTGAGCATAAAAATTATAATTACATTTTTAATATCGTCAATTCTTCTTGTTGTTGTTGTCTTCAGTCCTGAGACTGGTTTGATGCAGCTCTCCATGCTACTCTATCCTGTGCAAGCTGCTTCATCTCCCAGTACCTACTGCAACCTACATCCTTCTGAATCTGCTTAGTGTACTCATCTCTCGGTCTCCCTCTACGATTTTTACCCTCCACGCTGCCCTCCAACGCTAAATTTGTGATCTCTTGATGCCTCAAAACATGTCCTACCAACCGATCCCTTCTTCTAGTCAAGTTGGGCCACAAACTTCTCTTCTCCCCAATCCTATTCAATACCTCCTCATTAGTTACGTGATCTATCCACCTTATCTTCAGTATTCTTCTGTAGCACCACATTTCGAAAGCTTCTATTCTCTTCTTGTCCAAACTAGTTATCGTCCATGTTTCACTTCCATACATGGCTACACTCCAAACAAATACTTTCAGAAACGACTTCCTGATACATAAATCTATATTCGATGTTAACAAATTTCTCTTCTTCAGAAACGCTTTCCTTCCCATTGCCAGTCTACATTTTATATCCTCTCTACTTCGACCATCATCGGTTATTTTACTTCCCAAATAGCAAAACTCCTTTACTACTTTAAGTGTCTCATTTCCTAATCTAATTCCCTCAGCATCACCCGATTTAAATTGACTACATTCCATTATCCTCGTTTTGCTTTTGTTAATGTTCATCTTATATCCTCCTTTCAAGACACTGTCCATTCCGTTCAACTGCTCTTCCAAGTCCTTTGCCGTCTCTGACAGAATTACAATGTCATCGGCGAACCTCAAAGTTTTTACTTCGTCTCCATGAATTTTAATACCTACTCCAAATTTTTCTTTTGTTTCCTTTACTGCTTGCTCAATATACAGATTGAATAACATCGGGGAGAGGCTACAACCCTGTCTCACTCCTTTCCCAACCACTGCTTCCCTTTCATGCCCCTCAACTCTTATTACTGCCATCTGGTTTCTGTACAAATTATAAATAGCCTTTCGCTCCCTGTATTTTACCCCTGCCACCTTTAGAATTTGAAAAAGAGTATTCCAGTCAACATTGTCAAAGGCTTTCTCTAAGTCTACAAATGCTAGAAACGTAGGTTTGCCTTTTCTTAATCTTTCTTCTAAGATAAGTCGTAAGGTCAGTATTGCCTCACGTTTCGACGGAATCCAAACTGATCCTCCCCTAGGTCTGCATCTACCAGTTTTTCCATTCGTCTGTAAAGAATTCGCGTCAGTATTTTGCAGCCGTGGCTTATTAAACTGATAGTTCGGTAATTTTCACATCTGTCAGCACCTCCTTTCTTTGGGATTGGAATTATTATATTCTTCTTGAAGTCTGAAGGTATTTCGCCTGTCTCATACATCTTGCTCACCAGCTGGTAGAGTTTTGTCATGACTGGCTCTCCCAAGGCCGTCAGTAGTTCTAATGGAATGTTGTCTACTCCGGGGGCCTTGTTTCGACTCAGGTCTTTCAGTGCTCTGTCAAACTCTTCACGCAGTATCGTATCTCCCATTTCGTCTTCATCTACATCCTCTTCTATTTCCATAATATTGTCCTCAAGTACATCGCCCTTGTATAAACCTTCTATATACTCCTTCCACCTTTCTGCCTTCCCTTCTTTGCTTGGAACTGGGCTGCCATCTGAGCTCTTGATATTCATACACGTGGTTCTCTTCTCTCCAAAGGTCTCTTTAATTTTCCTGTAGGCAGTATCTATCTTACCCCTAGTGAGATAAGCTTCTACATCCTTACATTTGTCCTCTAGCCATCCCTGTTTAGCCATTTTGCACTTCCTGTCGATCTCATTTTTGAGACGTTTGTATTCCTTTTTGCCTGCTTCATTTACTGCATTTTTATATTTTCTCCTTTCATCAATTAAATTCAATATTTCTTCTGTTACCCAAGGATTTCTAGCAGCCCTCGTCTTTGTACCTACTTTATCCTCTGCTGCCTTCACTACTACATCCCTCAGAGCTACCCATTCTTCTTCTACTGTATTTCTTTCCCCTATTCCGGTCAATTGTTCCCTTATGCTCTCTCTGAAACTCTGTGCAACCTCTGGTTCTTTCAGTTTATCCAGGTCCCATCTCCTTAATTTCCCACATTTTTGCAGTTTCTTCAGTTTTAATCTACAGGTCATAACCAATAGATTGTGGTCAGAGTCCACATCTGCCCCTGGAAATGTCTTACAACTTAAAACCTGGTTCCTAAATCTCTGTCTTACCATTATATAATCTATCTGATACCTTTTAGTATCTCCAGGGTTCTTCCACGTATACAACCTTCTTTCATGATTCTTAAACCAAGTGTTAGCTGTGATTAAGTTGTGCTCTGTGCAAAATTCTACTAGGCGGCTTCCTCTTTCATTTCTTAGCCCCAATCCATATTCACCTACTATGTTTCCTTCTCTCCCTTTCCCTACACTCGAATTCCAGTCACCCAATACTATTAAATTTTTGTCTCCCTTCACTATCTGAATAATTTCTTTTATTTCATGGTACATTTCTTCAATTTCTTCATCATCTGCAGAGCTAGTTGGCATATAAACTTGTACTACTGTAGTAGGTGTGGGCTTCGTATTTATCTTGGCCACAATAATGCGTTCACTATGCTGTTTGTAGTAGCTTACCCGCATTCCTATTTTCCTATTCATTATTAAACCTACTCCTGCATTACCCCTATTTGATTTTGTGTTTATAACCCTGTAGTCACCTGACCAGAAGTCTTGTTCCTCCTGCCACCGAACTTCACTAATTCCCACTATATCTAACATTAACCTCTCCATTTCCCTTTTTAAATTTTCTAATCTACCTGCCCGATTAAGGGATCTGACATTCCACGCTCCGATCCGTAGAACGCCAGTTTTCTTTCTCCTGATAACGACATCCTCCTGAGTAGTCCCCGCCCGGAGATCCGAATGGGGGACTATTTTACCTCCGGAATATTTTACCCAAGAGGATGCCATCATCATTTAATCATACAGTAAAGCTGCATGTCCTCGGGAAAAATTACGGCTGTAGTTTCCCCTTGCTTTCAGCCGTTCGCAGTACCAGCACAGCAAGGCCGTTTTGGTTAATGTTGCAAGGCCAGATCAGTCAATCATCCAGACTGTTGCCCGTGCAACTACTGAAAAGGCTGCTGCCCCTCTTCAGGAACCACACGTTTGTCTGGCCTCTCAACAGATACCCCTCCGTTGTGGTTGCACCTACGGTACGGCCATCTGTATCGCTGAGGCACGCAAGCCTCCCCACCAACGGCAAGGTCCATGGTTCATGGTTCATGGTTCTTAATATCATGAAAATAAGGTTTGACATCGTCGTAATATTATTTTCCATCGTTGTAGCATTATATGCTGCACGTTGTTAATGCCGGCCGGTGTGGCCGAGAGGTTCTGGAACCGCTCGACCGCTACGGTCGCAGTTTCGAATCCTGCCTCGGCAATGGATGCGTGTGATGTTCTTGGTTAGTTAGGTTTAAGTAGTTCTAAGTTCTAGGGGACTAATGACCTCAGATGTTAAGTCCCATAGTTCTCAGAGCCTTTATTTTTTGACATTATTTGTATAACGTCACGACAATGACTCTGCCATCTGACAAGCCATTACGTGAGTGAACAGTATGGCTATCAAGAAGACAGACGGTGCGCTGACGGTGAAACTGTTTTATGTGAACGGTAGCAATTACAGTGCTGTGTTGAGGTAGGATCGTCGCCTTAAAGGTCAGAGGAGAGTCCTGATTTCATTAAATCGTGCAAAGAAGATGATAATGAAAATAGGAAACACAGGTCAGATTGGTATGGTATCTGGAAGGGAAAGGCCATCTATACCGGTGGGAATTACTGACGAGGTTGTTGTTGTTATAACTGGCCATGCTGCACGTGCCCCTGGGTAGTGCCAGGGCTCGTACGGTGCCATATGAATTTTCAGCCCCTTGGTCAATAATAAGAAATTTTCTGTGGTCCATTTTTCACTGGTACCCCTACGAGATCCAGACGGTGCAGCAGCTGATACGTCACGATCTTCAGCCACGTTCTGAATTTGCTCTTCGAGTTCTGGCACGAATCGAAGTTGACGACATGTGACTGATATGTGGCCGGGCAATATCCTATAGAGTGACGAGGCACATTTTTCAGTAGATGGTCAATATACAGGACTGCCACATTTGGTTCACCGTTAAACCGCGTGTTGTGTTCGAAGAGCCACTACACTCGCCATATGTGAATGTGTGTTGTGAAACCACAAGCATCACTGTTCCCGGTCTGTTTTTCTTTAAATAGAATGCGCCTAGAGGGCATGTAAGCGTGAACTGGTGACGTCTGCAGCTTATCGAGACCCTCTTGTACAGCATGTGATTCACGCTTTAGAAGAGCGTAGCTGAATGGAAATTACTTTCAGGCAAAATCGCGCAGTACCTCATGTCGCTTACTCCCCCCCCCCCCCCTTAAAATATCCCCTTAATACACCTTCCACAAACGTGTTACCTCCAGAGGTTTTCTAGATACATGGCCTGCAACATAACGAGGTGAAACTAGGTGACATTTGGGTCTTTGTATACCTAAAAGAACGCTTTTATGAGGCAATTTCGATCTCTACCTGGTCCACAGGTGCACAGAAACTCGTTGCTCGGACCCTATTGGAACTGCTGCTGACAACAGTTGATCACGTCGTTTTGTAAATGCAGCTTCTGACCGAGATCTCCGCTGGTCATATTCAATAAACTGTCTAAGTGGCGGTTAGTAATAAAATTAAAGTAATACCTGTGGTATCCATAGTTCCTATGCGACAGCGTACGTGCACGCTCGTAGGCTGGCGCTACGAGAGCCACCACAGCGCCCTCTAGCCGACGCTGTGGAGCTCAAAGGGCGCCGCTCTGATTTCTGCTCATTTCATCAAGAGCAGACGGCCTGGAAACATCGCTTCACCTTCAGAGTGTGTTGACTTGCTATTGAGATTTTGTACTACTTACACTACTACTACATCATCGCAAAGTGATGTAACCATTTATTAATTTGTTTTTGCTTATAGGAAACATCTTTAAATTAACACGCAGTACCGAAGTGCTTCACGTTTCCTGCTCCTACTTGCTTCCTTCATTCGGCCTGCAGATCCACGCGCCGCCTTCCTGGTCGGATACAAAGATGCCTTTCTCTCTTGTTAGTCATTCTCTATCCATGCCTCGTTCCTAATCCATAACGTATTAAAACATTTCTATACGCCTTTCTTGTAGGGCTATTTACAGCGCGAGAGTTGCACTTGATGACCGAAACTAGAACCAATTTTTGCAGCATAAATTGTTTCCCCAATAACGCTATAGTATATCTATGAATTTCCCCAGTGTTGTCTGGTGCCAGAATGAGGCGTATTGACACCAAATGTAGTGGGTCGATGCCAGTAGTAGGCGTATTAAAACTCGTCCGACTTTTCGAATTATTTATTCGTTTCCACTACAGATCTTCGTTCACCTCGGTCCACGTCACAGGCCCCGCATTGCTGAGGCCACTGCAACCTGCCACCTGTGCAACGCAACACTGTGTCGTGCCGGCAAATGTTCTACTACTGTAGAGTTTCGATTACGTCAGGATGGCTGCGCCAGCAGCCGACTCAGCGGCCACCGTCCCTGTTGACCCTGCGCTGTTCCGCCGGGAGCCTGGCGGTTCGAGCTGCTGCTTCTTCCTCGTCTGGCATAGCTGGTAACGTGGCGGCAACGACCGCCCCTGTTCCGGCATCTGAACCTGCGGCCCTCACCTTCTAAGTCTCAGGCATGTGTCGGGAGCCGAGACGACTGTCTGCAGTAGCGAGCGAAAGAGTGGCCCGCCTTGGCTGGCTGCGGACCCCGCGTCGGCCTCAGAGGGTCGAACAACGACCCGCCGTGGATTGAGATGCTGTCGCCCCATCTGTTGGCGCGTGTCGCCGGCAGTGTGACGCGTCCCGCCACCCAGGAGAGCTGCCACACTTGAATGCATCTCCTTAGAAAACCACACCCATTTATCTACATCTACATCTACATGACTACTCTGCAATTCACATTTAAGTGCTTGGCAGAGGGTTCATCGAACCACAATCATACTATCTCTCTACTATTCCACTCCCGAACAGCGAGCGGGAAAAACGAACACCTAAGCCTTTCTGTTCGAGCTCTGATTTCTCTTATTTTATTTTGATGATCATTCCTACCTATGTAGGTTGGGCTCAACAATATATTTTCGCATTCGGAAGAGAAAGTTGGTGACTGAAATTTCGTAAAAAGGTCTCGCCGCGACGAAAAACGTCTATGCTGTAATGACTTCCATCCCAACTCGTGTATCATATCTGCCACACTCTCTTCCCTATAACGTGATAATACAAAACGAGCTGCCCTTTATTGCACCCTTTCGATGTCCTCCGTCAATCCCACCTGGTAAGGATCCCACACCGCGCAGCAATATTCTAACAGAGGACGAACGAGTGTAGTGTAAGCTGTCTCTTTAGTGGACTTGTTGCATCTTCTAAGTGTCCTGCCAATGAAACGCAACCTTTGGCTCGCCTTCCCGACAATATTATCTATGTGGTCCTTCCAACTGAAGTTGTTCGTAATTTTAACACCCAGGTACTTAGTTGAATTGACAGCCTTGAGAATTGTACTATTTATCGAGTAATCGAATTCCAACGGATTTCTTTTGGAACTCATGTGGATCATCTCACACTTTTCGTTATTTATCGTCAACTGCCACCTGACACATCATACAGCAATCTTTTCTAAATAGCTTTGCAACTGATACTGGTCTTCGGATGACCTTACCAGACGGTAAATTACAGCATCATCTGCGAACAGTCTAAGAGAACTGCTCAGATTGTCACCCAGGTCATTTATATAGATACTCGGCTACGCGGCACTGTTTTGCTAACGCATCGCTCCGAGTCACGTACGCCCCATGCCACGGTTGCGCCAGTGGGGCCCTTCTTCCTATAGTTCGCGACATGCGAACCTCTGCGTTTACGCTTTTCAGCGGACTGATGGCCCCTGTGGCCTCCATTTCACTTCGCAACCGCTGGTCAGCGTAACTTAGTGCAATCCGGCCCCCACCTGGCTGTAACTCGTGCTCTCCGAATATCGCACAAAACTAACTTTCCCTATCCTCAACGGTGGTGCCTCTACACCGGGCATATGATAGTTGGAGAAGCAGCACTTTACTTATAACCTCACGGCGTATACACAGGGTGTCTTTGCTAAGAATAGTTAGGCGCATTTTCTCTGGCGTTTCTGAAGATATTTGCAATTTCTTTTTTGCAGTGTGTAGCTGGAGTTAGCCCAAACACATAAAGTTACTGTACAGTACGTCTTTCGTGCAACGTCCATTGTCAACCGAAAGCGTCTGTCTGTTTCTTGTTGTGAACAAAATGATCCTTAATGTAGAATTATACGCGCCTATTCCACAAAGGGGTCCCAAATTAGTCTAGTGCGACATTTGATTCATCGTCTTGAACTAACAGAGTCGATGAGTAACCAACATTACTGTAGTGACAGCAACGACCAGGCCCGCGCTGACTGCTACTGCTATGTAGCAACGAGCAGTTCAGTCACTGCCGAAGTACTGGCTATTCTTTGTGTTTCACTGTCACTGTTAGTTCATATCGATAAACAAATACCGCACTGCATTAATTTGGAGCCGCTCTATCGAATGGGCGTGTAAAATTCAGCATTAAAAGTCATCTTTCTCAAGTGGTGGCAGGAAACAAATAGTCGACATTGGGCGTCGCATGAGGCACGTGAAGAGCAGCATTCTCTTGGGCTGACTGCAGCTACACACGGCAACAAGGAAACTCCAGATACTGCCGAAATACCAGACAAAATGGAGCTGACGACTCCTGAAAGACAGCCCGTATATATCCAGAGGGCGGAAGAATTTAGTTCTCTTTTTTAGCAGTAACTTTAAGGCAAATCCTTGTTGAGGAAACACGCATCATGACCAGGAATAGCAAAGTACCAGACCCGTCTTGCTAATATATATCCATCGATTACGGAAGTAACAGGTTATTCATGCGCTCTTTAGTTAACTATCCACTGTTATTCGTTTCAGTACAGATGCTCCGAGAACGCATGGCAGATAGTTTCTATGCAACTTCTTAACTCAATGCCTCCTGTGTTTCCTGGAAATAAGCTTAAAGTCTACTATTTCATGCCGGCCAGAGTGGCCTAGCGGTTCTAGGCGCTTCAGTTGGAACCGCTCGACCTCTACGGTCGTAGGTTCGAATCCTGCCTCGGGCATGGATGTGAGTGATTTCCTTAGGTTAATAAGGTTCAAGTAGTTCTAAGTTCTAGGGGACTGATGACATCAGCTATTAAGTCCCACAGTGCTCAGAGCCATTTGAACCAATTTTTTTTTTGTTATTTCATGGCTGAGTTAAGCTGTGAGTCCAGTCGGGACTCGAACCAGAAACCTTTGCTTTTCGCGAGAGAAATCTTTATAACAAGTGCGCTATCTAGCCTCTACCCATAAACCGTCCTCACAGCTTTGTTTCCGCCAATTCATCTCCCCTACTTTCCCAACGTCTCCTTAGTTCTCCTGCATACAGTCTCAGTCCAAAAGTTTCCTGCATTCGTTTTATTCCTGGAACACAACCGACTATAGTGCAGTAACAACAGTGGCAGCTTGAACTAAAAACTACAAATAAGAGACGTGCGTTCGAACAGTCGCTTGTGGGGAGACGGTATGAAGTAGTGGGTGCACCGCCATGATGTGTCAACGTTCATGTATCAGAAATCGTAATGGAACAGATTCTCTAAATCAAGTGTTCAAGACTTCGTAGCGCAAGTTTTAGGTCGAGTGCGAATCACACGGGTGGTTGTTTCGTGTACCAGACTTTTCATCTCAGAGTAGCAATTACATCCTACGTCCTCAATTATTACAATTATTAGCTGAATGCATTCCAATCTCTGTCCTCCTCTACAGTTTATACCCTCTAAAGCTCCCTGCAATTCCATGGAAGTTATTCTCTGATATTTTACCAGAAGTTTTGTTACACAGTCCCTTCCTCTTGCCAGTGTTTTCTATTAGTTCCTTTTCTCTCCGATTGCGCCAAGAACCTTCTCATTCCTTACCTTATTGGTCCACCAAATTTTCATCAATCATTTGTAGCACCAAACCCCAAATGCTCCGATTCTGTTCTATTCCCGTTTTCCCACAGTCAGTGTTTCACTGCAATACTACGCTGTGCTCCAAACGCACATTCTCAGAAATTTCCTTCTGAAATTAAGGCCTATATTTGATACTACTATAATTCTCTTGGTCAGAAATACCGTTTTCGCCTATCCTTGATATATTTTTATGTTCTCCTTGCTCCGTCCATCATCGATTATTCGGATGACTATTGCGTGATCGCCAATTCTGATATCAAGTTTATCGCTGTTCTTACTTCTGCTAACTCTCATTATTTTCGTCTTTCTACGAATTATTCTCAATCCATAGTCTGTTCTCATTAGATTAATTCCATTGAACAGTAATTCCTCTTCACCTTCACTGATGACAGCGATGTCTTCAGCGAATTTTATCATTGGAATCATTTCACCCCGAATTGTAATCCTACTCTTGAGCCATGTTTTTATATTTGTTCACTGCTTATTCGATGTATAGATTGAACAATAGGGGCGGGAAACTACGTCCCTGTCTTACAGTCCTTTTAATCTGAGCACTTCGTTCGTGGTTTTTCAGTCTTATCGTTTGCTCGTGGACATATGTATTGTACATTACCCGTCTTTCCCTATAGCTTACCCTCATTTTGCTCAGAATTTCGAACACCATGTACCATTTGACAGTGTCGAACATTTATTCCATGTCGACTGCCTTTCTTTGCCTTTCCTGAACCCAAAGTAATCGTCCTCTAACAGACTCTCAGTTTTCTTTTTCCATTCTTCTGTATATTACTCCTTTCAGCACAATAATGCATGAACTGTTTAGCTGATTGGCTGGTAACTTGTCGAATCTTGTTATCTTCAGAATTGTTTGTATGATGTTTTCTTTCCCGAAAGTGAGGTGGTTTATCGCCTGTCTCATACATTATACACACCAGCGTCAATATTCGTTTTGTTGCCACTTCTCCCAATGATTTTAGAAATTCTGATGGAATATTATCTTTCCCTTATACCGTAGTCAAAAACTCCTTTAATCTCGAATACTGTAAGCGACAGAAAAGTGAAAGGCAGAGACATTCAAATTGCTATCTATTTCAGTGAATATTAAACTTGAAAAGTTAAACTTCGAACGTATGTTACTTGAATGTTAAGTTAAAGAGTAATGTGCTTCAAAGAAGTTTTTCCCCTTGAGTAAGAGCGCCTTTAGATATATCTAAGCTTCCAGTACTCTCCAGCTATGCCTATGTTTAATAATTTTTCTAGTATGATGTAGGTTAGCACAGTTCTAAACATTCATGATGGTGTCTGTTTGTTCTATATCGTGTCTCCCTACCACTTTCGCGCAACGACGCTCTGAGCATGTTTTTTAGGGAATTGACAAGTTTGAACCTGGGACCTGTTGTTGGTAAGGAGACACCAGACCACACATGACATGTAGAATTCAGAAGAGTTCAGTGAGACAAGAGACGATATAACCAAATACTAAATGATCTCAGCGTCAGCTCCACTGCACTCCCTGTAAAAGAAACTTAATAATAACTAAATTTAGTGGAAGGGGTTCAAGGCTTTCCTATTTTTAGTTAGCTGGTAAAATAACGTCGAAAAAGCAGTTAAGTTTACCATTGGAAATTTTATTCAACTCACAAAACATCAGTTATAAATTGCACTATTGATAAAAGGAAATGTTTTAATACAGGATGGTAAAAACCAACTACGAATATTCCCTGAGTGGGTTGCCAAGTTCTACAATCGATCTAAGGATGACCTATGCCATATCACATCTATAATCTAGGTTTAAATTAAGTTCCACAAAAGAGAAAACTATCAAAATGGTCTACAGTGATCCTCAAGTTTCTTTAATTACTTATCTAACTTGTCGTAAATTACAGTGGCTGATGTGGCTTCTCAACAACCACATAACAGAAAAATCATCGCGTTTCAGATTTTTACTTCAAGTGGCAAATGTGAACACCATGAGCTGTAATTCACGATCGACACTAGTATTACGCAAAAAAGGGGGTGTAACAGATGAGACTTCTGCAGTTCCGAGTGCAGCCTTATGCGCTCAAAAATGCGGCATCGCGTGCGTTCATTACCTTGTCTGTGTTTAGGCAGCGTGAGGGCAGCGGCGGGAGTACAGCCCGCTCACCTCGCCATCTCGGAAGCAACTCCCCTAACTTCTCCTTACTACAATTTGACGAAGTTGGTTAAAAAAACTATCTGGCTGAGTCTTCATCTGACCAATCAGGGTCTCAACGTTAACATTAAGCTCCGCCTACAAAAATTCTGTCTATCCAATGAGAAACGTTATACTTTTCGTGGTGGGGCAATGTTTTTAAAGTATGCAACGTAACAGAGACGCGAAAAAGTCTCACGCTAAAACCTGCAGCTGGTGTGGTCCTTTTAGCGTTATCGTAAGATCTATACTGTTCTTCTGGAGGGCTCTAGCTTTTAACATGGGCTGCAGGGTGGTCTTTGACGTAACAGAGACGCGAAAAGTCTCACGTTAAAACTTGCGGGTGGTGTGGTCTTAGCGGTAGGCGGGCGACGTGGGTGTCCAGTCTGTCCCTTATCGTAAGGCCTTCTAGCTTAACACGGTTCTGCTCTCGGCTTCTGTTCTCGTTTCTCCCCTCGGAACTGCGTCGGTCTCACGGTGGGAAGGTATGACATGCATTTAGGCATGCTTGTGTTAGTCTGTGGTATTCCATTTGCTCACTCGTTACTCGTATTACTTTGGTTAATTTAATGTCACAATTTATTTGGAGCTATGTGACATACTACTGGATTTGCTTATCATGCCAGGGTTTTCATGGAAGGTGTTGATT